>NC_084733.1:4354309-4389309 GCF_033978785.1 Entelurus aequoreus | reverse complement strand
CTATTATGTTAGATCCACTATGGACTGGACTCTCACACTATTATGTTAGATCCACTATGGACTGGACTCTCACACTATTATGTTAGATCCACTATGGACTGGACTCTCACTATTATTTTAGATCCATTATGGACTGAACTCTCACACTATTATCTTAGATCCACTATGGACTGGACTCTCACACTATTATGTTAGATCCACTATGGACTGGACTCTCACTATTATGTTAGATCCACTATGGACTGGACTCTCACACTATTATGTTAGATCCACTATGGACTGGACTCTCACTATTATTTTAGATCCACTATGGACTGGACTCTCACTATTATGTTAGATCCACTATGGACTGGACTCTCACTATTATGTTAGATCCACTATGGACTGGACTCTCACTATTATTTTAGATCCACTATGGACTGGACTCTCACTATTATGTTAGATCCACCATGGACTGGACTCTCACTATTATGTTAGATCCACTATGGACTGAACTCTCACACTATTATCTTAGATCCACTATGGACTGGACTCTCACACTATTATGTTAGATCCACTATGGACTGGACTCTCACTATTATGTTAGATCCACTATGGACTGGACTCTCACACTATTATGTTAGATCCACTATGGACTGGACTCCCACTATTATGTTAGATCCACTATGGACTGGACTCTCACTATTATTTTAGATCCATTATGGACTGAACTCTCACACTATTATCTTAGATCCACTATGGACTGGACTCTCACACTATTATGTTAGATCCACTATGGACTGGACTCTCACTATTATGTTAGATCCACTATGGACTGGACTCTCACACTATTATGTTAGATCCACTATGGACTGGACTCTCACACTATTATGTTAGATCCACTATGGACTGGACTCTCACTATTATTTTAGATCCATTATGGACTGAACTCTCACACTATTATCTTAGATCCACTATGGACTGGACTCTCACACTATTATGTTAGATCCACTATGGACTGGACTCTCACTATTATGTTAGATCCACTATGGACTGGACTCTCACACTATTATGTTAGATCCACTATGGACTGGACTCTCACTATTATTTTAGATCCACTATGGACTGGACTCTCACTATTATGTTAGATCCACTATGGACTGGACTCTCACACTATTATGTTAGATCCACTATGGACTGGACTCTCACTATTATGTTAGATCCACTATGGACTGGACTCTCTCACTATTATGTTAGATCCACTATGGACTGGACTCACACTATTATGTTAGATCCACTATGGACTGGACTCTCACACTATTATGTTAGATCCACTATGGACTGGACTCTCACTATTATTTTGGATCCACTATGGACTGGACTCTCACTATTATGTTAGATCCACTATGGACTGGACTCTCACACTATTATGTTAGATCCACTATGGACTGGACTCTCACACTATTATGTTAGATCCACTATGGACTGGACTCTCACTATTATGTTAGATCCACTATGGACTGGACTCTCACTATTATGTTAGATCCACTATGGACTGGACTCTCTCACTATTATTTTAGATCCACTATGGACTGGACTCTCTCACTATTATGTTAGATCCACTATGGACTGGACTCACAATATTATGTTAGATATACCCCACCTACCCTACATACCATCATATACCCTACCTACCCAAGCATTCTATAGTATACCCTACCGAGCTACCCTACATACAATGATATACCTTACCTAATCTAGAGTCTATAATATACCGTAGCGTACCTACCCTAGCATACCCTACCATAGCTACCTACCCGACCAACTCCTCACTCACCTGCCTACGGTGCGTTCCCTTCCCTGCCATACCCATCTGTTGTGTTACCAGGCACATCACACTTCAGCAAAAGGTTCAAATCCGCAGTCAAGCTTGTGAACGTTCTGGATCCAGAGCAGCTTATAGAGATGTTGTGCACTGACGCCCCAACAATGATGGATGCATGTTGGCATGCAGCTGGACACATGAATGATGGATGAATGTCGGCATGCAACTTGACACATGAATTCTCTCATTAAAATATTTTGCTCCGTTGTCACATTTACTGGCTGCGGGCGACGCGCCGGCCAAGGAAATGATTCTTGCTGAAAGTTGAAAGAGAGTATTCTTAAAAAGAGTCGAGCAAAAAAAATAAAAGACACAACCGGCAGTTCAGCAAAATGTTGAGCGCTACAACATTAATGTGTGAGTGCTACACAACATTCACACATTAATATGGTTTTATACACCAAAATTCATCTATTTAGTATTCAACTTCTTCTTCTTCTCCAGATTTTGGCGCGCTCTACCTTCCACATTTTTCACCCGATTCAAAGCGTTCCAACTTCAAACTGTTCAGCCTATTCGGGAATCGCGGGCTTTCCCTTGACAAATTCCAAAAATTCCCAGATTTCCCAGAATTACAGGTTTTCCGGGACATTTTTCCCATTCAGAATGGATTGGCAATTTTTCAAACTTCCACCATTACCAGATCCAGTGCAGCAGCCTAAGCAGGGAAGCCCAGACTTCCCTCTCCCCAGCCACTTCGTCCAGCTCTTCCCGGGGGATCCCGAGGCGTTCCCAGGCCAGCCGGCAGACATAGTCTTCCCAACGTGTCCTGGGTCTTCCCCGTGGCCTCCTACCGGTCAGACGTGCCCTAAACACCTCCCCAGGGAGGCGTTCGGGTGGCATCCTGACCAGATGCCCGAACCACCTCATCTGGCTCCTCTCCATGTGGAGGAGCAACAGCTTTACTTTGAGCTCCTCCCGGATGGCAGAGCTTCTCACCCTATCTCTAAGGGAGAGCCCCGCCATCCGGCGGAGGAAACTCATTTGGGCCGCTTGTACCCGTGATCTTGTCCTTTCGGTCATAACCCAAAGCTCATGACCATAGGTGAGGATGGGAACGTAGGTCGACCGGTAAATTGAGAGCTTTGCCTTCCGGCTCAGCTCCTTCTTCACCACAACAGATCGATACAGCGTCCGCATTACTGAAGACGCCGCACCGATCTGCCTGTCGATCTCACCATCCACTCTTCCCTCACTCGTGAACAAGACTCCGAGGTACTTGAACTTGTAGTGGATTGTCCGAAGCTTAAGCAGGCAACAAAAGTAGTTTAGTACAACAAATGTATTTACCCATTATCAGAAATGCAGGTTGAATTAATTGTCCAATTTAATTTATTGGACATTCAAACTAACACTTTCCCAAGTTCAAAACCAAATTCAGGTTTTCCTGGAAATTCAAACTCTTCAACAATCAAACCATTCCAACATTCAAAATCTTACATTCAAACCATGTCAACATTTAAACCGTTTCCACATCCTCCCTACATTCCATTAGCATTTCAGTTCAGCGTCAGCTCTTCAACATTCAAACTATTCTTACATTCATACTACATTCTGTCAGCATTTCACTTCCACTTCAGCATTGGAACGTTCCTACAGGAATTGCGTGAATTACATTATACCGTACATTATTCCGTACATTAGGCGCACCGGATTATAAGGCGCACCGTAGAGTTTTGAGAAAATGAAAGGATTTTAAGTGCGCCTTAAAGTCGGAAAAATACTGTGATTCCCGTACAAGAAATAACAGAACGTTAGGAAACTTCACATGCGGTGAATCGTTTCAAATCGAATCGTTATACAAATTAAATATTATCGCCCCTGAATTGTATCGGCCATGTCAAACTATGATTCCAGTAGAATCGTCGTTAAAGCGAATCGTTACACCGCTAATCAGCATCAATGTCACCCAAAAGTGGGTGACATTGTTATCACCAGGAAAGATGAGGTCACCTACCTAGGTTCCATTCTAGAGGCTAACCTTTCCTGTGATAAAATGGCAACAAAGGTAATCAAAAAGGTTAACCAACGAATGAGATTCCTCTACAGAATCTCCTCTCTGGTCAACAAAAGCACCTTGAGGATTCTTGCGGGAACTCTCGTTCAACCCTTTTTCGATTACGCATGCACCTCCTGGTACCCTAGCACCTCCAAAACCCTCAAATCTAAACTCCAAACATCTCAGAACAAGCTAGTCAGATTACTTCTAGACCTCCACCCCAGATCCCACCTCACTCCTACCCACTTCTCCAAAGTGGGCTGGCTCAAGGTGGAGGACAGAGTTAAACAACTTGCACTGAGCCTAGTCTATAAAATCCACTACACCTCCCTGATACCGAAGTACATGTCAAACTACTTCCTTAACGTAAATGACCGCCATTACCACAACACCAGGGGGAGCTCCACTAACCACGTTAAACCCAGATTCCGAACTAACAAAGGTCTTAACTCATTCTCTTTTGTATGCCACATCAATGTGGAATGCGCTCCCAACAGGTATAAAAGAAAGGGCATCTCTATCCTCCTTCAAAACCGCAATAAAAGTTCACCTCCAGGCAGCTACAACCCTAAACTAACACCCTCCCCGGATTGCTAATAATCAAATGCTAATAATCAAATGTAAACAATCAAATGCAGATACTTTTTCTTATGCCTTCCGATCTCTCTCTCTCTCTCTCTCTCTCTCTCTCTCTCTCTCTCTCTCTCTCTCTCTCTCTCTCTCTCTCTCTCTCTCTCTCTCTCTCTCTCTATGTCCACTACTTGCTGTCCATATCCTACCCCCTCCCCCCCTCCACACCCCTGATTGTAAATAATGTAAATAATTCAATGTGATTATCTTGTGTGATGACTGTATTATGATGATAGTATATATCAGTGGTCCCCAACCACCGGGCCACGGCCCGGTACCGGTCCGTGGACCGATTGGTACCGGGCCGTGCAAGAAATTAAAAAAAAAATAAAAAAATTATTTATTTTTTTATTTTTTTATTTATTTTTTTTAAATTAAATCAACATAAAAACACTATATATACATATTGTGTATGTGTATGTCAATATAGATCAATACAGTCTGCAGGTATACAGTCCGTAAGCACACATGATTGTATTTCTTTATGAAAAAAAGAAAAAAATAAATAAAAAAATCCCCCCCCCCTCCACACCCCTGATTGTAAATAATGTAAATAATTAAATGTGATTATCTTGTGTGATGACTGTATTATGATGATAGTATATATCAGTGGTCCCCAACCACCGGGCCGCGGCCCGGTACTGGTCCGCGGACCGATTGGTACCGGGCCACGCAAGAAATTAAAAAAAATAATTTTTTAAAAATTTATTTATTTATTTATTTTTTTTAAAAATTTTTTTAAAATTAAATCAACATAAAAACACTATATATACATATTGTGTATGTGTATGTCAATATAGATCAATACAGTCTGCAGGTATACAGTCCGTAAGCACACATGATTGTATTTCTTTATGAAAAAAAAAAAAAAAAAAAAAAAAAAAAGAACCCACCCCCGCCCCTCCACACCCCTGATTGTAAATAATGTAAATAATTCAATGTGATTATCTTGTGTGATGACTGTATTATGATGATAGTATATATCAGTGGTACCCAACCACCGGGCCGCGGACCGATTGGTACCGGGCCGCGCAAGAAATTTAATTTTTTTTTTTTTTTTTAATTAAATCAACATAAAAACACTATATATACATATTGTGTATGTGTATGTCAATATAGATCAATACAGTCTGCAGGTATACAGTCCGTAAGCACACATGATTGTATTTCTTTATGAAAAAAAAAAATAAAAAAAAAATCCCCCCCCCCGGTCCGTGGGACAAATTTTCAAGCGTTGACCGGTCCCCAGCTACAAAAAGGTTGGGGACCACTGGTATATATGATAGTATATATCTCTATCATGAATCAATTTAAGTGGACCCCGACTTAAACAAGTTGAAAAACGTATTGGGGTGTTACCATTTAGTGGTCAATTGTACGGAATATGTACTTCACTGTGCAACCTACTAATAAAAGTCTCAATCAATCAATCAATCAATGAATTGTACATGAAAGTCAACTTTGAATTCCCTCCTTAAACGGTGGGGAGGACTGAGGGTGTGGCAGAGAGGCCTGTAACGACATGGGGGTGCTGGGTCCTGCTTGGAGACTATGGAAATGCAGATTGCCTCATTGCAATTCTATTGCCAGGCTCAGCTTTGTGTGTGTGAGTGTGTGTGTGTGTGTGTGTGTGTGTGTGTGTGTGTGTGTGTGTGTGTGTGTGTGTGTGTGTGTGTGTAAGTGTGTGTGTGTGTGTGTGTGAGTGTGTGTGTGTGGCGTCCTTTCATCCCCCAAACGTACCCCCAGGCGAGGCCAGGGCCGTAGAGAAGACTAGAAAGGGGTCGGGGTATATGGTTGCCCGAGCACACATCTTTTGATCTTTCGACTGGCAGTGGAATTTGTTTATTGGCATACGATCGACTCGGATCAGATAGGACTTTATTGTCATTGCACGAGTACAACGAAACTATGTTTTCAGCACAAACCCATTCAAGATGAGACAAACAAACAGTTTACGGGGTTACAGAACAGGAACGCCCCGTAAAAGATAAGAAAAAGGTCAAACGCTGGGGAAGAAGATGAGTAAAAAACTAGTCTGGAGTGGGAAAAAACCTCCATGCCTTGCACACATAAACACGTTACATTTAATCACGACAGACCCCTAAAAGTGTTTGCCAAGATTTCCGTTCATTCGATGTAGCTGTGTGAGAAATTTCAAGTCAGTCCCATTAATGCGGGCGAAAACTTTTGAGGGGTAGAAGAGTTAGCTTAAATGTGGTTCACAAACAAGGACGGGGGCGAGGGTCACCACTTTGTCAACAAATGCCCGAGCAAATTGTTGAAGAACGACATTCTCAACCAGGCTATTGCAAGGAATTTAGGGATTTCACCATCCACGGCCCTTAATGTCATCAAAAGGTTCAGAGAATCTGGAGAAATCACTGCACGTAAGCCGTGATATTACGGACTTTCGATGCCTCAGGCGGTACTACATCAAAAAGCGACATCGTGTGTAAAGGATATCACCACATGGGTTCAGGAACACTGCAGAAAACCACTGTCAGTAACTACAGTTGGTCGCTACATCTGTAAGCGCAAGTTAAAACTATGCTATGCAAAGCGAAAGCCGTTTATCAACAACAACCAGAAACGCCGTAGACTGCCATCATATTGCAGTCTACACGTATCTCTTATGTGTGACCGCCATCATATTGCAGTCTACACTTATCTCTTATGTGTGACTGCCATCATATTGCAGTCTACACGTATCTCTTATGTGTGACCGCCATCATATTGCAGTCTACACTTATCTCTTATGTGTGACTGCCATCATATTGCAGTCTGCACGTATCTCTTATGTGTGACTGCCATCATATTGCAGTCTACACGTATCTCTTATGTGTGACTGCCATCATATTGCAGTCTACACATATCTCTTATGTGTGACTGCCATCATATTGCAGTCTACATGTATCTCTTATGCGTGACTGCCATCATATTGCAGTCTACACGTATCTCTTATGTGTGACTGCCATCATATTGCAGTCTACACGTATCTCTTATGCGTGACTGCCATCATATTGCAGTCTGCACGAATCTCTTATGTGTGACTGCCATCATATTGTGACATTGTTGATTGTCACGTCATGTTCGGATGTACTTTGTGGACGCCGTCTTTGCTCCACAGTAAGTCTTTGCTGTCGTCCAGCATTCTGTTTTTGTGTACTTTGTAGCCGGTTCAGTTTTAGTTTGGTTCTGCATAGCCTCCCTTAAGCTTCAATGCCTTTTCTTAGCGGCACTCACCTTTTGTTTATGTTTGGTTTAAGCATTAGATACCTTTTTTTTACTGCGCCCTGCCTCCCGCTGTTCCCGACATCTACAAAGCAATTAGCCACCTAAAGATATGAAGAGTATTACACGGTTACTCTGCAGACTATAATTACTGCTTTGCAAAAAATATTTTTAATCCAATAGGTGAAATGAGATCATCTGGTGTGCCGTGGGACACCAGTGGTTGAAAAACATGCGGGATGAGGAAAAAAAATAAATAAATAAAATAAAAAAATTTAAAAAAGGCCTTTAAAAATGAAGAGTGGGCATATTGAAACGGGTATAAAAGAGAACGGAGGCACAAACGCAGCTAATTAAATGTAAGTCTAATCGGGTGGGCGGCACTCAGAGACTTTTCAGAAACTTTTTTTTTTTTTTTTTTTTTTTTTTGGTCATTTCCCAGCCCACCCTGGACTTTTTTGTGTGCACAATGCCAAGCCTCATTACTGCCAGGAGGTATGAGCTCCGAGAAGGAGAGGAGGGGGATTTTTTTTTTTCTTACAGCGTTTTATCTTCCAGTAGAATTCATGAATACAGTGCATGAGGAGGAGGGGGGGGGGGGGGGGGTCTAATAACAATAAAGAAAGAGAGGACGTTTGCTGTAAAAGAGGACACTTTTGTCTTGGAGAGCTGATCCTGGATCAGATGTTGTTTCCAAACTCCCGACTTTCTTCCGATCTTTTCCTTGTCCTGACTCTGCTAGCATGCGAGCGCCTGCATGCTATTAGCCCAATTAGCTCGACAATGCCGCCGTGTGTCGTCGTTGTTTGGCAGCTTCTGGTTTCCACGGCAACGTGCCCCTGTTTGCAATCGACCCGCATTTCTGGAGGCCTCTCCTGCGGCCGCTCGCCAACATCCAGTGGAGACCAATGAGCACAGCCTTAACGTACTGTATTACTTTAGAGTAGTCTGTGTACAGCTTGTGTAGCGGTGTACGCTTAAAAAAGAAAAAAAGTGTACGCTGGAAAAATGCAACTCTTACCTTTAAAGATAACAATCGCCAGAATACAGTGAAAATACCAGTGGTACCGCAGTTTACTGTAATTTGCTGTAAAAACTACCGTACATTTTAAGGTAAATAAAAAAAAAAGGCAGATGAATTGCAAAAATTTTACCGTAAAAATAAAAGTGGTACCGATTTTAAATTTACAGTAAAGCACTGTAGATTTTACGGTAAAAAACAAACAAAACTTGCAGCCCAGTTGCCAGAATGTTACTGTAAAAATAACAGTGGTATAAATGTTGAATTTACAGTAATTTGCTGTAAAAACTAACATACATTTTACGATAAAAAAAACTTGCAGTTGAGTTGCAAGATTTTTACCGTAAAAATAACAATGGTACCAATTTTAAAATACACTGTAGATTTTACGATTTACAGTAATTCGCTGTAAAAATACAGTACGTTTTACGATAAAAAAAAAAAACAAACTGGCAGCTGAGTTGCAAGAATTTTACCGGGAAAATAACTGTGGTATCATTTTTAAATTTACAGTAAAGCACTGTAGATTTTATGGTAATAAAAAACTTGCAAGCAGTTGCCAGGATGTTACTGTAGAAATAACAGTGGTATAAATGTTCAATTTACAGTAATTTGCTGTAAAAATTACCGTATGTTTTACGATAAATTTAAAAAAATGGCGGATGAATTGCAAAAATTTTACCGTTAAAAATACAGTAGTACCGATTTTAAATTTACAGTAAAGCAGTGTAGATTTTATGGTAATAAAAAACTTGCAGCCCAGTTGCCAGAATGTTACTGTAAAAATAACAGTGGTATAAATGTTCAATTTACAGTAATTTGCTGTAAAAACTACCGTACATGTTACGATAAAAAACAACTGGCAGTAGAGTTGCAAGAATTTTACCGTGAAAATAACAGTGGTATCATTTTTAAATTTACAGTAAAGCACTGGAGATTTTACGGTAATAAAAAACTTGCAAGCAGTTGCCAGGATGTTACTGTAAAAATAACAGTGGTATAAATGTTCAATTTACAGTAATTTGCTGTAAAAATTACCGTATGTTTTACGATAAATTAAAAAAAATGGCGGATGAATTACAAAAATGTTACCGTTAAAAATACAGTGGTACCGATTTTAAATTTACAGTAAAGCACTGTAGATTTTACGGTAGTAAAAAACTTGCAAGCAGTTGCCAGAATGTTACTGTAAAAATAACAGTGGTATAAATGTTCAATTTACAGTAATTTGCTGTAAAAACTACCGTACGTGTTACGATAAAAAACAACAACTGGCAGTAGAGTTGGAAGAATTTTACCGTAAAAATAACAGTGGTACCGAATTTAAATTTACAGTAAAAAACTGGAGAATTTTCAGTAGAAAAAACTTGCAGCCCAGTTGCCAGAATGTTGGTGTAAAAATAACAGTGGTATAAATGTTGAATTTACAGTAATTTGCTGTAAAAACTAACATACATTTTACGATAAAAAAAACTTGCAGCTCAGTTGCAAGATTTTTACCGTAAAAATAACAATGGTACCATTTTTAAAATACACTGTAGATTTTACGATTTACAGTAATTCGCTGTAAAAATACCGTACGTTTTACGATAAAAAAAAACAAAAAACTGGCAGCTGAGTTGCAAGAATTTTACCGTGAAAATAACAGTGGTATCATTTTTAAATTTACAGTAAAGCACTGTAGATTTTACGGTAATAAAAAACTTGCAGCCCAGTTGCCAGAATGTTACTGTAAAAATAAGAGTTGTATAAATGTTCAATTTACAGTTTTTTGCTGTAAAAACTACCGTACGTGTTACGGTAAATCAATAAAAACTGACAGATGAATTGCAAAAATGTTACCGTAAAAAAAACAGTGGTACCAATTTAAAAATTTACAGTAAAGTACTGTAGATTTTACAGTAGTAAAAACTTGCAACACAGTTGCCAGAATGTTACTGTAAAAATAACAGTGGTATAAATGTTCAATTTACAGTAATTTGCTGTAAAAACGAACATAAATCTTACGATTAAAAAAAAACTTGCAGTTGAGTGGCAAGAATTTTACCGTAAAAATAACAGTGGTACCGATTTTAAATTTACAGTAAAGCACTGTAGATTTTACGGTACAAAAAATAAAACTTGCATCCCAGTTGCCGGAATGTTACTGTAAAAATAATAGTGGTATAAATGTTCAATTTACAGTAATTCACAGTAAAAACTACCGTATGTTTTACGATAAATAAAAAAAACTGGCAGATGAATTGCAAAAATTTTACCGTAAAAATAACAGTGGTACCGATTTTAAATTTACAGTAAAGCACTGGAGATTTTACAGTAGAAAAAACTTGCAGCCCAGTTTCCAGGATGTTATTGTAAAAATAACAATGGTATAAATGTTCAATTTACAGTAATTTGCTGTAAAAACTAACATAAATCTTACGATAAATAAAAAAAACTGGCAGATGAATTGCAAGAATTTTACCGTAAAAATAATAATGGTACCAATTTTAAATTTACAGTAAAGCACTGTAGATTTTATGGTAATAAAAAACTTGCATCCCAGTTGCCAGAATGTTACTGTAAATATAACAGTGGTATAAATGTTCAATTTACAGTAATTCGCTGTAAAAAGTACCGTATGTTTTACGATAAATTAAAAATAACTGGGATATGAATTGCAAAAATTTTACCGTAAAAATAACAGTGGTACCAAATTTAAATTTACAGTAAAGCACTGTAGATTTTACGGTACAAAAAATAAAACTTGCAGCCCAGTTGCCAGAATGTTACTGTAAAAATAACAGTGGTATACATTTTCAATTTACAGTAATTCGCTGTAAAAACTACTGTATGTTTTACGATAAATAAATAAAAACTGACAGATGAATTGCAAAAATTTTACCGTAAAAATAACAGTGGTACCAATTTTAAATTTACAGTAAAGCACTGTAGATTTTACGGTAATAAAAAACTTGCAGCCCAGTTGCCAGAATGTTATTGTAAAAATAACAATGGTATAAATGTTCAATTTACAGTAATTTGCTGTAAAAACTAACATACATCTTATGATAATAAAAAAAACGAGTGCAAGGATTTTACCGTAAAAATAACAGTAGTAACAATTTTTCCCATTTACAGTAAAGCACTGTAAAAACAACAACCATAGATTTTACGGTAAAAAAACAAACTGGTAGCCTAGCCGCCAGAATTTTAAAAGTGGTATTGTTTTTCCATTTACAGTAAAGCAACTTAAAAACGACTGTAGATTTTACAGTAAAAAAACAACAACCCTGCAGCCCAGAATGTTACTGTAAAGATAACAGTGGTATGAATGTTCAATTTACAGTAATTCACTGTCTGTGGTGCCCTCAGGTGGTCAGGAAGCGCGTTCCACAGCGGCGTAGCAGAAAGCCCGGTCCCCCATAGTTTGTAGCGTTGTCCTCGGAGGTTGGAGGAGGTTAGCCTGTCCGGAGCGGAGGTGTGGTGTGAAGGATTTGGTGGTGAGCAGTTCTTTGAGGTAGAGGAGGGGGGGCATTACCATGGTGGGTTAGTAGGGAGACTTTGTATTCAAGCCTGAGTGGAACAGGAAGCCAGTGAAGGGATTTGAGAACGCTCTCCCTGACCACCTGAGGGCACCACAGACTGTGGATGCTTTTAAAAAAAAATATTTTTTTTTAGATATATGCATACTAGTTTTAGCTATTTGGCTGTTCTAGTTTTTAGTTTTTATTTATTTATTTATTATCTTTTTTAATACAGTAGCACTTTGAGATTGTTTACTCAATATAAAGTGCTTTTTACAAATAAAATCTATTATTATGGGTGTGATATGGTCATATTTCCTACCATACTATTCTGTATCATCATGGTCTGGGACTGCACGAGTGCTGCCGGCACTGAGCTACGGTTCACTGAAGGACTGTGACATATTTTTACAGTGCACACCGATTTCCATTGTTGCTAAACTGGGTCACGACTTGCGACGTAACCGCGGCGTGGGAATGGGACGCCGGCGGCACTCGTGCAGCCCCCCCCGCCCCCCCAGGGGCTCTGATGCTGCCGCCACCTCGCTCGTTCCAAAGTCCGGCGATAAAAAAAGAGATGATCAAATAAAAAGCACCCTGGATATGGAGTGCAGGAATGTGTGACGCAGCAAAAAAAAAGGAGCAGGAGAAGGGAAGTGGAGTGTAAAGAGTTAAGTGCGTTTCCTGAGTACAAATTAAAAGCGTCTTGTAATCACAGGGCAGGAATGCAGTCGGGTGTGCTGCTTCGACACTCCACTGCTCTCTGCAGGCCCACACAAAGACGCCTTTTGTTCCGCGCACTCTTCAAAAGCAACGCTCTCTCTCTCCCCCTCCCGCCCTCCTCTTCTTCTGCCCTTTTCTCTCTTCTATCGCTTTCTTTCCGTCGCACCTTTCGCCTTATTTCCCGCCGTCGCCATCAAACAACCACTGGTGTAGCGAGTGTGAGAAGTGGTTTAAAAGCAATGGGAGCCCTGCGGCGTGGAAACGACACCGTCAGGTCATGCTCTCAAGCTCCGCCCCCCTCCACACCTGTTAATTGATGTTTGTTTGACGGCGATGGAGGCGAACACAAACATTGTTCATGATTGCCACGACAGTCGTGCCTCGACTTTTTGAGCTTCTGTAACACGGCTCTTATAACTCAAAACACTCAATGGCGGCCATTGAAACACACTCAAATCAATTTGAAATAAAATAAAACCAAAAAAAAAAAAAAAAAAAAAAATGAAATCAAATAAAACCAAAATACAATGATATTCAATTGAATAATAATAATAATAATAATAATAATAATAATAATAATAATAATAATAATAATAATAATATTAATAAGAGCTGGACGAAGTGGCTGGGGAGAGGGAAGTCTGGGTTTCCCTGCTTAGGCTGCTGCCCCCGCGACCCGACCTCGGATAAGCGGAAGAAGATGGATGGATGGATGGATGGATGGATGGATAATATATTTTATTTGTAAAAAGCACTTTACATTGAGTAAACACCCTCAAAGTGCTACAGTGTATTAAAAAAAAATAAAATAAAAAGATTTAAAAAAAAAAAATAGAAATAAAAACTACAACAGCCAAATAGCTAAAACTAGTATGCATATATCGAAAAGAAAAAAAAAGGCTTTTTTAAAAACCGTCTGTGGTGCCCTCAGGTGGTCAGGGAGAGCGTTCCCCAGACCGGGCGTTTTCTGGGTGTTGTTGATAAATGGCTTTGGCTTTGCATAGTAGAGTTTTAACTTGCACTTACAGATGTAGCGACCAACTGTAGTTACTGACAATGGTTTTTCGAATTGTTCCTGAGCCCATTGTGGTGATATCCTTTACACACTGATGTGGATTTTTGATGCAGTAGCGCCTGAGGGATCCAAGGTGCGTAATATCATGGATTTCTCCAGATTGTCTGAACCTTTTGATGATATTACGGAGCGTAGATGGTGAAATCCCTGAATTCCTTGCAATAGCTTGGTTGAGAAAATGTTGTTCTTCAACAATTTGCTCAGGCATTTGTTGACAAAGTGGTGACCCTCGCCCCCGTCCTTGTTGGTGAACGACCGAGCATTTCACGGAAGCTGCTTTTATACCCAATCATGGCACCCACCTGTTCCCAATTAGCCTGTTCACCTGTGGGATGTTCCAAATAAGTCTTTGACGAGCATTCCTCAACTCTCTCGGTCTTTTTTGCCACTTGTGCCAGCTTTTTTTAAAAAACATGTCGCAGGCATCAAATTCCAAATGAGCTAATATTTGCAAAAAACAACAAGGTTTACCAGTTGGAACTAGGGATGTCCGATAATGGCTTTTTTGCCGATATCTGATATGCCGATATTGTCCAACTCTTTAATTACCGATACCGATATCAACCGATACCGATATCAACCGATATATGCAGTCGTGGAATTAACACATTATTATGCCTAATTTGGACAACCAGGTATGGTGAAGATAAGGTAGTTTTTAAAAAAATGAATCAAATAAAATAAGATAAATAAATTCAAAACATTTTCTTGAATAAAAAGAAAGTAAAACAATATAAAAACAGTTACATAGAAACTAGTAATTAATGAAAATGAGTAAAATTAACTGTTAAAGATTAGTACTATTAGTGGAGCAGCAGCACGCACAATCATGTGTGCTTACGGACTGTATCCCTTGCAGACTGTATTGATATATATTGATATATAATGTAGGAAGCAGAATATTAATAACAGAAAGAAACAACCCTTTTGTGTGAATGAGTGTAAATGGGGGAGGGAGGTTTTTTGGGTTGGTGCACTAATTGTAAGTATCTTGTGTTTTTTATGTGGATTTAATAAAAATAAAAAATAAAAAAAATTAAAAAACGATACTGATAATAAAAAAAACGATACCGATAATTTCCGATATTACATTTTAACGCATTTATCTCTACAAAATATGCAATATTTTCACCCAATAAAATTTTTAAGAGGAATATTTCAGATTATATAATAATTGGAGCCTTAAAAAGGTCAATAACACCATTGATTTTAATTCATTATTATTTTTTGAGCAATGACACTTAAAAACAAATCACACAAAAATTAAAAAAACAAAACAAAAAAAAACAAAAAACGATACTGATAAAAAAAAACCGATACCGCTAATTTCCGATATTACATTTTAACGCATTTATCGTCAGACCACAGAACACTTTTCCACTTTGCGTCAGTCCGTCTTAGATGAGCTCGGGCCCAGCGAAGCCGGCGGGCGTTTCTGGGTGTTGTTGATAAATGGCTTTGGCTTTGCATAAGTAGAGTTTTAACTTGCACTTGCAGATGTAGCGACCGACCGTAGTTACTGACAGTGGGTTTCTGAAGTGTCCCTGAGCCCATGTGGTGATATCCTTTACGAGGTTTACCAGTTGGAAGGTGAAATATGTTGTCTTTGCAGTCTATTCAAGTTGAAAAGGATTTGTTGTATTCTCTTTTTATCGACCATTTACCCAACGTGACAACTTTATTAGGTTTTGTACATTTTTCAATGTGTTGTTTTTTCAATTCTATTATTCTGTCTTGTGTAAAACTCCTTTGGAATGACGTCTCAGTGTACAATTGCAGAAAAGCTGTGTGTGTGTGTGTGTGTGTGTGTGTGTGTGTGTGTGTGTGTGTGTGTGTGTGTGTGTGTGTGTGTGTGTGATATTATATTGCAACATCTGTGCCAACTCACCTTGGCAAGAAGTCAAATACTCTACCTGTTTATTGTTTGTTGCACAACACTTTGTGAGGTGTGAGTCACCGTGTGAGTTTGGCGTTTCTTACATGTGACTCACACACACACACACACACACACACACACACACACACACACACACACACACACACACACACACACACACACACACACACACACACACACACACACACACACACACACACACACACACACACACACACACACACAAAACTCATTTTCACTCATTCGCTCCTGATAAAAAAAAAAAAAAAAAAATGTTGTTTATTTCCCGCGCTCATGTTTTCCAGGTGAAGCCGCGTCCTATTCTGTCCAGGTGTTAAGCGGAGATGCTTTTTCACAGGCGGACGCATGCGGCGACCCGTCTGGCCTTTTTTTTTACGAGCCGCAGGCGGTGCATCTCGTCCGCCGGGATTCCAGAGAGAGAGACCTGTAGCGGCCTGTTGGACACCTTTGGGTCTGTTTGGGGGCGGAGCTTGACACACCAGAAGCTTGGCGAGATGCCATAGACAGGTGAGGATACGCCCCCTTCGTAAGAGGATTATGGTAGGTGGCTTTATGAGGGAAACAATGTGTGAAGGAATCACACACACGTTTTGTGTAGTTCGTACTTTCTGGGGACCTGAGAAAAATGCCTCCCTCTTTAGGACCAGCCTTTGTGGATATATAAAGAAGTGTATTTACAACATGAATAATATATACAAACTGTGCAAATATAAAAAAGGTAAAGTTTTAGTAAAATTTTGTTGTTGATTTTTTTGTTTGTAACTGGTTTTTAATCTTTGTTATTTACTTCAAGTTATTACAGTATGTCTCTATATACATATTTATTTTATTTTTTATTTATTAATTTTGGCCAAATTTTGCCACATTTCAATTTCTTGCACACACTTGTTATTTCATATGTTGGCCAGAGGGGAAGCACTTCAAATGTTTACACACACATTTGCACCAGCACGGGTGCAAATGAGACATTGTCTATTAGATGCAATGTTATTGGGACCATGATTTATGTCACACCTCCTCATATGGAAGATACTATTCCTTGTTGATGTGTCAAAAACAGAAGAAATACAAGAATGCACACACACACATTTTTGTATTTCTTACCTTCTTGAGACCTGAGAAAAATGCCTCCCTCTTTAGGACCAGCCTTTCTAGATATATAAAGAAGTGTATTTACAACATGAATAATATATACATACTGTGCAAATATAAAACATTTAAGCTTTTAGTACAATTTTTTTTATTGTTGAATTTTTGGTTTGTATCTGGTTTTCAATCTTCATTATTTAGTTCAATTTATTACAGTATGTCTCTAGATACATATTTATTTTATTTTTTATTTATTAATTTTGGCCAAATTTTGCCAAATGCCTCGCTCTTTAGGACCAGCCTTTCTAGATATATAAAGATGTGTATTTACAACATTAATAATACATACATACTATGCAAATATAAAAAAGGTAAGCTTTTAGTTGAATTTTTTTGTTTGTAACTGGTTTTAATCTTTGTTATTTACTTCAAGTTATTACAGTATGTCTCTATATACATATTTATTTTATTTTTTATATATTAATTTTGGCCAACATTTTTTTTTTTTTTTTTTAGACATGTATCTCGTGCTCAAAAGAAACTATCTCATGCGAACAAGAAACTTTCTCGTGCACACGAGGAACTTTTTATAAAGTTATTAAAAAATAATGATATTTTTTATAATTGAATTTAATTTATAATATAATTTAGACATGTATCTCGTGCGCATGAGAAACTTTTTATAAAATTATTAAATAAAATAATATTTTATATAATTTTTTTTTTTTTTATACATGTATCTCATGCACACAAGAAACTTTCTCGTGTGCACAAAAAACTTTCTCGTGCACACGAGACACTTTTTATAAAGTTATTAAAAAATAATATTTTTTATAATTATTATTTTTTTTTTTTTTAGACATGTATCTTGTGCGCACAAGAAACTTTCTCGTGCACACGAGAAACTTTTTATACAATTATTTTAAAAATTTATATTTTTTTATAATTTAAAAACAAATTTTTTTTCGACATGTATCTCGTGCGCACAAGAAACTTTCCCGTGCACACCAGAAACTTTTTATAAAGTTATTAAAAAATATATATATTTTTTATAATTTTTTTAAATTTTTTATTTTTTATTCATGTATCTCATGCGCACAATAAACTTTCCCGTGCACACCAGAAACTTTTTATAAAGTTATTAAAAAATATATGTATTTTTTATAATTTTATTTTATTTATTTTTTTTTATTCATGTATCTCATGCGCACAATAAACTTTCCCGTGCACACGAGAAACTTTTTATAAAGTTATTAAAAAAAATATATATTTTTTATAATTGTATTTTATTTTATTTTTTTTAGACATGTATCTCATGCTCACAAGAAACTTTCTCGTGCACACGAGAAACTTTTTATAAAATTATTTTAAAAAATAATATTTTTTATAATTTTTTTTTTTTTTTTTAGACATGTATCTCATGCGCACAAGAAACCTTCTTGTGCACACGAGAAACTTTTTATAAAGTTATTAAAAAATAATAATATTTTTTATAATTTTATTTTATTTTTTATTTTTTAGACATGTATCTCATGCGCACAAGAAACTTTCTCGTGCACACGAGAAACTTTTTATAAAGTTATTAAAAAATATATATATTTTTTATAATTTTTTATTTTTTTTGTAGATATGTATCTCGAGCGCACAAGAAACCTTCTTGTGCACACGAGAAACTTTTTATAAAGTTATTAAAAAATATATATATTTTTTATAATTTTATTTTATTTTTTATTTTTTAGACATGTATCTCATGCGCACAAGAAACTTTCTCGTGTGCACAAGAAACTTTCTCGTGCACACGAGACACTTTTTATAAAGTTATTAAAAAATAATATTTTTTATAATTATTATTTTTTTTTTTTTTTTGACATGTATCTTGTGCGCACAAGAAACTTTCTCGTGCACACGAGAAACTTTTTATACAATTATTTTAAAAATGTATATTTTTTTATAATTTAAAAACAATTTTTTTTTCGACATGTATCTCGTGCGCACAAGAAACTTTCCCGTGCACACCAGAAACTTTTTATAAAGTTATTAAAAAATATATATATTTTTTATAATTTTTAAAATTTTTTTATTTTTTTTCATGTATCTCATGCGCACAATAAACTTTCCCGTGCACACCAGAAACTTTTTATAAAGTTATTAAAAAATATATGTATTTTTTATAATTTTATTTTATTTTATTTTTTTTATTCATGTATCTCATGCGCACAATAAACTTTCCCGTGCACACGAGAAACTTTTTATAAAGTTATTTAAAAAAAAATATATTTTTTATAATTGTCTTTTATTTTATTTTTTTAGACATGTATCTCATGCTCACAAGAAACTTTCTCGTGCACACGAGAAACTTTTTATAAAATTATTTTAAAAAATAATATTTTTTATAATTTTTTTTTTTTTTTTTTAGACATGTATCTCATGCGCACAAGAAACCTTCTTGTGCACACGAGAAACTTTTTATAAAGTTATTAAAAAATAATAATATTTTTTATAATTTTATTTTATTTTTTATTTTTTAGACATGTATCTCATGCGCACAAGAAACTTTCTCGTGCACACGAGAAACTTTTTATAAAGTTATTAAAAAATATATATATTTTTTATAATTTTTTTTTTTTTTTTGTAGATATGTATCTCGAGCGCACAAGAAACCTTCTTGTGCACACGAGAAACTTTTTATAAAGTTATTAAAAAATATATATATTTTTTATAATTTTATTTTATTTTTTATTTTTTAGACATGTATCTCATGCGCACAAGAAACTTTCTCGTGTGCACAAGAAACTTTCTCGTGCACACGAGACACTTTTTATAAAGTTATTAAAAAAATAATATTTTTTATAATTTTTTTTTTTTTTTTTTTTTTTAGACATGTATCTTGTGCGCACAAGAAACTTTCTCGTGCACACGAGAAACTTTTTATAAAATTATTTTAAAAATTTATATTTTTTTATTATTTAAAAAACTTTTTTTTTTCGACATGTATCTCGTGCGCACAAGAAACTTTCCCGTGCACAACAGAAACTTTTTATAAAGTTATTAAAAAAAATATATATTTTTTATAATTTTTTATTTATTTTTTTATTTATTCATGTATCTCATGCACACAATAAACTTTCCCGTGCACACCAGAAACTTTTTATAAAGTTATTAAAAAATATATATATTTTTTATAATTGTATTTTATTTTTATTTTTTTATTCATGTATCTCATGCGCACAATAAACTTTCCCGTGCACACGAGAAACTTTTTATAAAGTTATTAAAAAATATATATATTTTTTATAATTGTATTTTTTATTTTTATTTTTAGACATGTATCTCATGCTCACAAGAAACTTTCTCGTGCACACGAGAAACTTTTTATAAAATTATTTTAAAAAATAATATTTTTTATAATTTTTTTTTTTTTTTTTTTTAGACATGTATCTCATGCGCACAAGAAACCTTCTTGTGCACACGAGAAACTTTTTATAAAGTTATTAAAAAATAATAATATTTTTTATAATTTTATTTTATTTTTTATTTTTTAGACATGTATCTCATGCTCACAAGAAACTTTCTCGTGCACACGAGAAACTTTTTATAAAGTTATTAAAAAATATATATATTTTTTATAATTTTTTATTTTTTTTTAAAGATATGTATCTCGAGCGCACAAGAAACCTTCTTCTGCACACGAGAAACTTTTTATAAAGTTATTAAAAAATAATAATATTTTTTATAATTGTATTTCATTTTTTATTTTTTAGACATGTATCTCATGCGCACAGTAAACTTTCTCGTGCACACGAGAAACTTTTTATAAAGTTATTAAAAAATAATATTTTTTATATTTTAATTTAATCCAATTTAATTCATAATATAATTTAGACATGTATCTCGTGCGCACGAGAAACTTTCTCTTGCAGACGAGAAACTTGTTATAAAATTATTAAATAAAATAATATTTTTTATAATTTTTTTTTTTTATACATGTATCTCATGCGCACAAGAAACTTTCTCATGCACACGAGAAACTTTTTATAAAGTTATTAAAAAATAATATTTTTCATAATTTTTTTTTTTTTTTTTTTAGACATGTATCTCATGCGCACGAGAAACGTTCTCCTACACACAAGAAACTTTTTATAAAATTATTAAATAAAATAGTATTTTTTATAATTTTTTTTATACATGTATCTCGTGCGTACAAGAAACTTTCTCGTGCACATGAGAAACTTTTTATAAAATTATTTTAAAAAATAATATTTTTTATAATTTTTTAATTTCTAATTTTTTAGACATGTATCTCATGCGCACAAGAAAGTTTCTCGTGCACACGAGAAACTTTTTATAAAGTTATTAAAAAATAATATTTTATTATATTTTTTTTAATCTTATTTTTTTAGACATGTATCTCGTGCGCCCGAGAAACTTTCTCTTGCACACGAGAAACTTTTTATAAAATTATTTAAAAAAACAATATTTTTAATAATTTTTTTTTTTTTTTTTATACATGTATCTCATGCGCACAAGAAAGTTTCTCGTGCACACGAGACACTTTTTATAAAGTTATTAAAAAACAATATTTTTTATAATTTTTTTTAATTTTTTTTTTTTAGACATGTATCTTGTGTGCACAAGAAACTTTCTCGTGCACACGAGAAACTTTTTATAAAATTATTTTAAAAATTTATATTTTTTTATTATTTAAAAAACTTTTTTTTTTCGACATGTATCTCGTGCGCACAAGTAACTTTCCCGTGCACACCAGAAACTTTTTATAAAGTTATTAAAAAATATATATATTTTTTATACGTTTTTATTTATTTTTTTATTTATTCATGTATCTCATGCGCACAATAAACTTTCCCGTGCACACCAGAAACTTTTTATAAAGTTATTAAAAAATATATATATTTTTTATAATTTTATTTTATTTTATTTTTTTTATTCATGTATCTCATGCGCACAATAAACTTTCCCGTGCACACGAGAAACTTTTTATAAAGTTATTAAAAAATATATATATTTTTTATAATTGTATTTTTTTTATTTTTTTTTAGACATGTATCTCATGCGCACAATAAACTTTCCCGTGCACACGAGAAACTTTTTATAAAGTTATTAAAAAATATATATATTTTTTATAATTGTATTTTTTTTTTTTTTTTTATACATGTATCTCGTGCTCACAAGAAACTTTCTCTTGCACATGAGAAACTTTTTATAAAATTATTTAAAAAAATAATATTTTTTATAATTTTTTTATTTTTTATTTTTTAGACATGTATCTCATGCGCACGAGAAACTTTCTCTTACACACGAGAAACTTTTTATAAAATTATTAAATAAAATAGTATTTTTTATAATTTTTTTTTATACATGTATCTCGTGCGTACAAGAAACTTTCTCGTGCACATGAGAAACCTTTTATAAAATTATTTAAAAAAATAATATTTTTTATAAATTTTTAATTTCTTATTTTTTAGACATGTATCTCATGCGCACAAGAAACTTTCTCGTGCACACGAGAAACTTTTTATAAAGTTATTAAAAAATAATATTTTATTATAATTTTTTAAATCTTTTTATAAAATAATTTAAAAAAATAATATTTTTTATAATTTTTTATTTTTTTTTTTTAGACATGTATCTCATGTGCACAAGAAACTTTCTCGTGCACACGAGAAACTTTTTATAAAGTTATTAAAAAATTATATTTTTTATAATTTTATTTATTTATTTATTTTTTTAGACATGTATTTCGTGCGCACGAGAAAGTTTATGCTAAAAAAAATTTCACCCATGTCCCTTTAGGGCCTCCGTACATTTCAATCTCTTACACACACTTGTTATTAAATATGTTGGCCAGAGGAGGAGCACTTTTAAAAGCGACACACAGTCAATTAGAAAAATCCTTCCTTTTTGGGACCACAAGAAGGGTGGAAATACAAGAACACACGCACACACACACACACACACACACACACACACACACACACACACACACACACACACACACACACACACACACACACACACACACACACACACACACACACACACACACACACACACACACACACACACACACACACACACACACACACACACACACACACACACACACACACACACACACACACACACAATAATTTGGCCAAGTCCCACTTGGGAACACACTTGGCTCTCCAAGTACCAGCACTAAAATACAGTAGCACAGTAGGTCTAAGTACTCATTAAAACACTCTCCAAGTACCAGCACTAAAATACAGTAGCACAGTAGGTCTAAGTACTCATTAAAACACTCTCCAAGTACCAGCACTAAAATACAGTAGCACAGTAGGTCTAAGTATTCATTAAAACACTCTCCAAGTACCAGCACTAAAATACAGTAGCACAGTAGGTCTAAGTACTCATTAAAACACTCTCCAAGTACCAGCATGATGACCAGTCGGTCTTTAAAAACAGCAGAGCGCTCCTCTAGTTTCGTCTTGGTAGTCCTCAAAAACAGCAGAGTAGTCCTGTCCTATAGAGGATCTTTGATTAGTGTTTTGTGGCAAGTCCTTAAAAAACCGCATGGTACTCCTGTCCTATAGAGGATCTTTGATTAGTGTTTTGTGGCAAGTCCTTAAAAAAACCGCATGGTACTCCTGTCCTAAAGAAGATCTTTGACTAGTGTTTTGTGGCAAGTCCTCAAAAACAGCAGAGTACTCCTGTCCTAAAGAGGATCTTTGACTTGTGTTTTGTAGTAAGTCCTCAAAAACACCAGAGTAGTCCTGTCATATAGATGATATTTGACTAGTGTTTTGTAAACAGTCCTCAAAAACAGCAGAGTAGTCCTGTCCCATAGAGGATCTTTGACTTGTGTTTTGTAGTAAGTCATCAAAAACAGCAGAGTAGTCCTGTCCTATAGAGGATCTTTGACTAGTGTTCTGTAGTATGTCCTCAAAAACAGCAGAGTAATCTTGTCCTATAGATGATCTTTGAGTTGTGTTTTGTAGTAAGTCCTCAAAAACAGCAGGGTACTCCTGTCCTATAGAGGATCTTTGATGAGTCTATTTGCTGGAGATCCTTAAAAACAGCTCCTGTCCTATAGAGGATCTTTGACTAGTGTTTTGTAGTAAGTCCTCAAAAACAGCAGAGTACTCCTGTCCTATAGAGGATCTTTGATGAGTCTATTTGATGGAGATCCTTAAAAACAGCTGCTGTCATATATATGATCTTTGTCGAGTGTTTTTGCTGAAGATCCTTAAAAATAGCTCCTGTCCTACAGAGGATCTTTGACTAGTGTTTTGTAGTAAGTCCTCAAAAACAGCAGGGTACTCCTGTCATATATATGATCTTTGACAAGTGTATTTGCTAGAGATCCTTAAAAACAGCTCCTGTCATATATATGATCTTTGTCGAGTGTTTTTGCTGGAGATCCTTATGAACAGCTCCTGTCCTACAGAGGATCTTTGACTAGTGTTTTGTAGTAAGTCCTCAAAAACAGCAGGGTACTCCTGTCCTATATATGATCTTTGACAAGTGTATTTGCTAGAGATCCTTAAAAACAGCTCCTGTCATATATATGATCTTTGTCGAGTGTTTTTGCTGGAGATCCTTATGAACAGCTCCTGTCCTACAGAGGATCTTTGACATGTGATGTTTAACGTCAAAGGGAAAGAACACATTTATTTCAATCAATCAATCAATGTTTATTTATATAGCCCTAAATCACAAGTGTCTCAAAGGGCTGTACAAGCCACAACGACATCCTCGGTGTCGAGTGGGTCTGACATAATATTGTGAAAGTCCAACACATCAGCGAAAGTCCAGTCCATGGTGGGGCCAGCGGGAACCATCCCGAGTGGAGACGGGTCAGCAGCGTAGAGATGTCCCCATCCGATGAACAGGCTAGCGGTCCACCCGGGAGCAGAGTAGAAAAGAAAAGAAACGGCAGATCAACTGGTCTAAAAAGGGAGTCTATTTAAAGGCTAGAGTATACAAATGAGTTTTAAGATGAGACTTAAATGCTTCTACTGAGGAAGCATCTCTAACTTTTACCGGGAGGGCATTCCAGAGTATTGGAGCCCGAATAGAAAACGCTCTATAGCCCGCAGACTTTTTTTTGGCTCTGGGAATCACTAATAAGCCGGAGTTCTTTGAACGCAGATTTCTTGTCGGGACATATGGTACAATACAATCAGCAAGATAGGCTGGAGCTAAACCGTGTAGTATTTTATACGTAAGTAGTAAAACCTTAAAGTCGCATCTTAAGTGCACAGGAAGCCCGTGCAAGTGAGCCAGTATAGGTGTATATATATATATATATATATATATATATATATATATATATATATATATATATAAAGGTATATACAGTATAGGCGTAATATGATCAAACTTTCTTGTTTTTGTCAAAAGTCTAGCAGCCGCATTTTGTACCATCTGTAATCTTTTAATGCTAGACATAGGGAGGCCCGAAAATAAAACGTTACAGTAATATTTAGTAAGAAAAGAAGAAGCATTTTATCAACATATTTTATTTCCAGGCTTCTGCGGGCCACATGAAATAATGTGGCGGGCCGGATTTGGCCCCCGAGCCTGGAGTTTGACACCCGTGCTCTAGAGGATCTTTGGATTAATGCGGAGGATCTTTGACTTACGTTTGTTTTGCAGGAAGTCCTAACAAAAACAAGCCCAAAGCTTCTGTTGTATTTTTGTTGAGCTTTTTTTTCTTTTCTTCGTCATATTGATTTATTGTGTAAGCAAGGTTGCAAAGATTGTAGGATGACAGTGGCGTGCTCTGACCTATTTATATAATTTAAATAATAATAATATAATAAATAATAATAATAAAATAATATAATAAATAATAATAATAATAATAAATTATAATAAATAACTAAATTATAATAATAATCAGAATTTTACTTGGCAAAATTATGACAAAAGTCATCATTTTACTCCAAAAAATGTCACTATTTTACTAGAACAACACAACTTTGACAAATGTCACCGTTTTGCTGTAAAAAGCAATGATTTTTACATTAATAAGTCATAATTTTTCGAGAAAATATTGCAATATTACAGACACAGAAAGAAATGAGAAATTGTTCCCAATTTTATAAGAAAAAAATCGAAAATTTTGAAAATTTTTGTTGAGCTTTTTTTTTCTTCGTCATATTGATTTTATTGTGTAAGCAAGGTTGCAAAGATTGTAGGACGACAGTGGCATGCTCTGACCTATTTTAACCTGACGCTGCTGCACACACACACTCACACACACACACACACACACACACACACACACACACACACACACACACACACACACACACACACACACACACACACACACACACACACACACACACACACACACACACACACACACACATGTATTTGTTACCTTCTTGAGACCTCCAAAAAAATGCCTACCTCTAGTATTTAAATAAAAGTCGTCATTTCACTCAACGCAAGTCAAAATTTTACAGGAAAAAGTGAAAATTTGTGCAATATTATGATAAAAGTTGGAATTCTAAAGTCAATAACAGTCGCAGTTTTACAAGAAAAGCTTAACATTTTGTCAATTTTATGAAAAAGAGTCGTAATTTTACACCGACAAAAGTCACGATTGTATAAGAAAACTTTAACATTTTGGCAATATTAAATAAATAAATAAATAAATAATAATAAATAATAATAATATAATAATATAATAAATGATAATAATAAATTATAATAAATATATAAATTATAATAATAATCAGAATTTTACTTGGCAAAATTATGACAAAACATCATTTTACTCCAAAAAATGTCACTATTTTACTAGGACAACACAACTTTGACAAATGTCACCGTTTTGCTTTAAAAAGCAATGATTTTACATTAATAAGTCATAATTTTCCGAGAAAATATTGCAATATTACAGACACAGAAAGAACATGAGAAATTGTTCCCAATGTTATGAGAAAAAAGTCGACACATTGTGAGAAAAAGACTGCTTTTAGTTCTGTTTTTTGTTTGTAACTGGTCTTTAACCCTGTAACACCCCTCGTTGTGAAATTACAACGTTACCTTTAACCATCCTAAAAAACAATCTGTTATATATTTTTTTATTTTTTTTACCACATTTACATAGTCATTGGGTCCTATTGTTCAGTCTCACAAGGCTATTGGATCGTACATCGGTTTATAAGTCACGTCTTCTGGCCATGAACTCACACAACCTCTCAAGGTTTCCTTCCAACAAAATCTATTTGTTTCATTGGACCCGATTCATCAGATTCAAGTAATTAAAATGTCTTTTATATATTTTTTTGGTTGTTATTACAATTTCTAGATCAGGGGCCACCAACCTTTTTGAAAGCAAGAGCTACTTCTTGGGTACTGATTAATGCGAAGGGCTACCAGTTTGATACACACTTCAATAAATTGCCAGAAATAGCCAATTTGCTCAATTTACATTTAACTCTATGTTATTATTAATAATTAATGATATTTACACTTAATTGAACGGTTTAAAAGAGGAGAAAACACGAAAAAAATGACAATTACATTTTGAAACATAGTTTATCTTCAATTACGACTCTTTAAAATTCAAAATTCAACCGAAAAAAAGAAGAGAAAAACTAGCTAATTCGAATCTTTTTGAAAAAATTAAAAAAAGAATGTACGGAACATCATTAGTAATTTTTCCTGATTAAGATTAATTTTAGAATTTGGATGACATGTTTTAAATAGGTTAAAATCCAATCTGCACTTTGTTAGAATATATAACAAATTGGACCAAGCTATATTTCTAACAAAGACAAATCATTATTTCTTCTAGATTTTCCAGAACAAAAATTTCAAAAGAAATTCAAAAGACTTTGAAATAAGATTTAAATTTGATTCTACAGATTTTCTAGATTTGCCAGAATAATTTTTTTGAATTTTTAATCATGATAACTTTGAAGAAATATTTCACAAATATTCTTCGTCGAAAAAACAGAAGCTAAAATGAAGAATTAAATTAAAATGTATTCATTATTCTTTACAATAAAAATAAAAAAAATACTTGAACATTGATTTAAATTGTCAGGAAATAAGAGGAAGGAATTTAAAAGGTAAAAAGGTATATGTGTTTAAAAATCCTAAAATAATTTTTAAGGTTGTATTTTTTCTCTAAATTTGTCTTTCTGAAAGTTATAAGAAGCAAAGTAAAAAAAACAAGTGAAGACCAAGTCTTTAAAATATTTTCTTGGATTTTCAAATTCTATTTGAGTTTTGTCTCTCTTAGAATTAAAAATGTCGGGCAAAGCGAAACCAGCTTGCTAGTAAATAAATACAATTAAAAAATAGAGGCAGCTCACTGGTAAGTGCTGCTATTTGAGCTATTTTTAGAACAGGCCAGCGGGCTACTCATCTGGTCCTTACGGGCTACCTGGTGCCCGCGGGCACCGCGTTGGTGACCCCTGGTCTAGAGCATGTATATATGTAGTTACCGTGGAACAGATGCATCAAATTTCATTTAGAGCTTGTTATATAATTGTTGCAATTATAAAAGAGGGGGGGGGGGAGCGTTTTTTAAGAGTTTTATCTTGTTTCATTTTTTTTATATTTGTAATAAATGACGTCATAAAAATATAACTAATATGTGATTATTATTAATAATATATACCGTTATGGGGCTAAGTAAGCAATCAACCCTGCAAATGAACCCTTAGTTCAGTGGTTCTTAACCTTGTTGGAGGTAACGAACCCCACCAGTTTCATATGCGCATTCACCCAACCCTTCTTTAGTGAAAAATAAAATGTTTTTTTTCAAATTCAAGACAAAGTTATATGTTTTTGGTAACACTTTAGTATGGGGAACATATTTTAAGTAACAAAGACTTAATTTAGAGTTATTTGGTTAGGGTTAGGGTTAACCCGGGTTAGAGGGTTAGGGTTATAATAAGGTCATGCCGAATAAGGCATTAATAATTACTTCATAATGACTAGTTAAGAGCCAATATGTTACTAATTTGCATGTTAATAAGCAACTAATTAATGGTGATTATGTTCCCCATACTAAAGTGTTACCATGTTTTTTTTTACTGGTGCACAAAATGAAGCGTGCATGAACATCACCTTGTTCAAACAACAAAACCAACACAGTGCATGAACTCTTGACCTCCGCCGAACCCCTGAGCCCGACTCACCGAACCCCTAGGGTTCCATCGAACCCAGGTTAAGAACCACTGCCTTAGTTGTTCAGACAACGTGAGTAGAAATACAAAAATTCAATGGAGACTGCAAAGAAGAAAGCTGTAGGTGGGAAGCGGTGTATTAGCGGCTGGCTGCAGCAACACAACCAGGAGGACTTTGACTTGGATAGCAGACGCGCTAGCCGATGCTAGCCGCCGATGATCGGGTGAAGTCCTTCGTCGCTCCGTCGAACGCTGGAACGCAGGTGAGCACGGGTGTTGATGAGCAGATGAGAGCTGGCTGGCGTAGGTGGAGAGATAATGTTTTTATCATAGCTCAGTGAGGTCCCGTTGCTAAGCCAGCTTCAATGGCGTCGTTAGCAACAGCATTGTTAAGCTTCGCCAGGCTGGAAAGCTTTAAAGGCCTACTGAAAGCCACTACTAGCGACCACGCAGTCTGATAGTTTATATATCAATGATGAAATCTTAACATTGCAACACATGCCAATACGGCCGGGTTAACTTATAAAGTGACATTTTAAATTTCCCGGGAAATATCCGGCTGAAACGTCGCGGTATGATGACGTATGCGCGTGACGAAGTCCGAGTAACGGAAGTTATGGTACCCCGTAGAATCCTATACAAAAAGCTCTGTTTTCATTTCATAATTCCACAGTATTCTGGACATCTTTTGCAATTTGTTTAATGAACAATGAAGGCTGCAAAGAAGACAGTTGTAGGTGGGATCGGTGTATTAGCAGCGGACTACAGCAACACAACCAGGAGGACTTTGTTGGAGCGCTAGCCGCGCTAGCCGCCGACCTCACCTTGACTTCCTACGTCTCCGGGCCGCCAAACGCATCGGGTGAAGTCCTTCGTCCTTCTGCCGATCGCTGGAACGCAGGTGAGCACGGGTGTTGATGAGCAGATGAGGGCTGGCTGGCGTAGGTGGAGAGCTAATGTTTTTAGCATAGCTCTGTGCGGTCCGGTTGCTAAGTTAGCTTCAATGGCGTCGTTAGCACAGCATTGTTAACCTTCGCCAGCCTGGAAAGCATTAACCGTGTATTTACATGTCCACGGTTTAATAGTATTGTTGATTTTCTATCTATCCTTCCAGTCAGGGGTTTATTTCTTTTGTTTCTATATGCAGTTAAAGCACGATGCTATCACGTTAGCTCGTAGCTAAAGCATTTCGCCGATGTATTGTCGTGGAGATAAAAGACACTGAATGTCCATTCCGCGTTCTCGACTCTCATTTTCAAGAGGATATAGTATCCCAGGTGGTTTAAAATACAAATCCGTGATCCACAATAGAAAAAGGAGAAAGTGTGGAATCCAATGAGCCAGCTTGTACCTAAGTTACGGTCAGAGCGGAAAAAGATACGTCCCGCACTGCACTCTAGTCCTTCACTCTCACGTTCCTCATCCACGAATCTTTCATCCCGGCTCAAATTAATGGGGTAATCGTCACTTTCTCGGTCCGAATCTCTCTCGCTGCTGGTGTAAACAATGGGGAAATGGGAGGAGCCTTTCAACCTGTGACGTCACGCTACTTCCGGTACAGGCAAGGCTTTTTTTAGCAGCGAGCAAAAGTTGCGAACTTTATCGTCGATTTTCTCTACTAAATCCTTTCAGCAAAAATATGGCAATATCGCGAAATGATCAAGTATGACACATAGAATGGATCTGCTATTCCCGTTTAAATAAAAAAAAATAATTTCAGTAGGCCTTTAATCTTCGTCATTTACTCCAAGTTCTTACAGTATGTCTCTATATATGTATTTATTTTATTGTTTTTCATTAATTTTGGCCAAAAGGGGGCGCGTTTCAATTTCTTACGCACACTTGTTATTTCGTATGTTGACCAGAAAGGGAGCACTTTTAAAACCGACACAGTCAATTTGAAAAAATCCCTCCTTTTTGGGACCACCCTCATTTTGACCAGCAGGGGTGCTAATGAGACTTTGTCTATTAGATGCAATGTTATTGATTTATGTCATCACTTGTTCACACCTCCTCATATGGAAGATACTTTACCTTCTTCATGTCTCAAGAAGGGTAGAAATACAAGAATACACACACAGACACACACACAGACACACACTCACACATACAGACACACACACACACAGATACACACACACACACACACACACACAGACACACACACACACACACAGACACACACACACACAGACACACACACAGACACACACACAGACACACACACACACACAGACACACACACACACAGACACACACACACACACAGACACACACACACACAGACACAGACACACACACACACACAGACACACACACAGACACACACTCACACACACACACAGACACACACACACACACACAGACACACACACACAGACACACACACAGACACACACACACACACAAAGACACACACACAGACACACACACACACACAGACACACACACACACACACACAGACACACACAGACACACACACACACACACACACACACAGACACACACACACAGACACACACACACAGACACACACACACACACACAGACACACACACACACACACAGACACACACAGACACACACACACACACACACAGACACACACACACAGACACACACACACACACAGACACACACACACACACACACAGACACACACACACACACACACACACAGACACACACACACACACACAGACACACACACAGACACACACACACACACACAGACACACACAGACACACACACACACAGACACAGACACACACACACACACAGACACACACAGACACACACACACACACACACACACACACACACACACACAGACACACACATACACACACATACAGACACACACACACACACACACACACACACAGACACACACACACACACACACACACACACACAGACACACACACACACACACACACACACACACACACACACACACACACACACACACACACACACACACACACACACACACACACACACACACACACACACACACACACGTGTGCTGGTGCTCCTCTCTAACTTCCTGTGACGTAGGTTGCTGCATGTGTGTAAAAGACACAAATGTACAACACGCCTCCACCGCACAACCGCAGCGTCTTTCATTTTGGCAGCGTGCACATTTGCTGAGACGACCGTGCACTTCCTGCGCGTATCTTGATGTGTCACTTCCTGCTTCCTGCTTCCTGCTTCCTGCCAGCACTCACAAACATCCCTCAACACCACGTCTCAGCGCGGCTGAAAGCTGCATCGCCGCGTCAGTGTCCTGTATCGGTCCACACCGATCATTATTGATGGTTTTATGACTTATGGGAGGAAAATAATATTGTGAGAGTCCAGTCCATAGTGGATCTAACATAATAGTGAGAGTCCAGTCCATAGTGGATCTAACATAATAGTGAGAGTCCAGTCCATAGTGGATCTAACATAATAGTGAGAGTCCAGTCCATAGTGTATCTAACATAATAGCGAGAGTCCAGTCCATAGTGGATCTAACATACTAGTGTGAGAGTCCAGTCCATAGTGGATCTAACATAATAGTGAGAGTCCAGTCCATAGTGGATCTAACATACTAGTGTGAGAGTCCAGTCCATAGTGGATCTAACATAATAGTGAGAGTCCAGTCCATAGTGGATCTAACATAATAGCGAGAGTCCAGTCCATAGTGGATCTAACATACTAGTGTGAGAGTCCAGTCCATAGTGGATCTAACATACTAGTGTGAGAGTCCAGTCCATAGTGGATCTAACATAATAGTGAGAGTCCAGTCCATAGTGGATCTAACATACTAGTGTGAGAGTCCAGTCCATAGTGGATCTAACATAATAGTGAGAGTCCAGTCCATAGTGGATCTAAGATAATAGTGAGAGTCCAGTCCATAGTGGATCTAACATAATAGTGAGAGTCCAGTCCATAGTGGATCTAACATAATAGTGAGAGTCCAGTCCATAGTGGATCTAACATACTAGTGAGAGTCCAGTCCATAGTGGATCTAACATAATAGTGAGAGTCCAGTCCATAGTGGATCTAACATACTAGTGAGAGTCCAGTCCATAGTGGATCTAACATAATAGTGAGAGTCCAGTCCATAGTGGATCTAACATAATAGTGAGAGTCCAGTCCATAGTGGATCTAACATACTAGTGAGAGTCCAGTCCATAGTGGATCTAACATACTAGTGAGAGTCCAGTCCATAGTGGATCTAACATAATAGTGTGAGTCCAGTCCATAGTGGATCTAACATACTAGTGAGAGTCCAGTCCATAGTGGATCTAACATAATAGTGTGAGAGTCCAGTCCATAGTGGATCTAACATAATAGTGTGAGAGTCCAGTCCATAGTGGATCTAACATAATAGTGTGAGAGTCCAGTCCCTAGTGGATCTAACATAATAGTGTGAGAGTCCAGTCCATAGTGGATCTAACATAATAGTGAGAGTCCAGTCCATAGTGGATCTAACATAATAGTGTGAGAGTCCAGTCCATAGTGGATCTAACATAATAGTGTGAGAGTCCAGTCCATAGTGGATCTAACATAATAGTGTGAGAGTCCAGTCCATAGTGGATCTAACATAATAGTGTGAGAGTCCAGTCCATAGTGGATCTAACATAATAGTGTGAGAGTCCAGTCCCTAGTGGATCTAACATAATAGTGTGAGAGTCCAGTCCATAGTGGATCTAACATAATAGTGAGAGTCCAGTCCATAGTGGATCTAACATAATAGTGAGAGTCCAGTCCATAGTGGATCTAACATAATAGTGAGAGTCCAGTCCATAGTGGATCTAACATAATAGTGAGAGTCCAGTCCATAGTGGATCTAACATAATAGTGAGAGAGTCCAGTCCATAGTGGATCTAACATAATAGTGAGAGAGTCCAGTCCATAGTGGATCTAACATAATAGTGAGAGTCCAGTCCATAGTGGATCTAACATAATAGTGAGAGAGTCCAGTCCATAGTGGATCTAACATAATAGTGAGAGTCCAGTCCATAGTGGATCTAACATAATAGTGAGAGTCCACAGGTGAACAGGCTAATTGGGAACAGGTGGGTGCCATGATTGGGTATGAAAGCAGCTTCCATTAAAATGCTCAGTCGTTCACCAACAAGGACGGGGTCGAGGGTCACCACTTTGTCAACAAATGCCTGAGCAAATTGTTTACGAACAACATTTCTCAACCAAGCTATTGCAAGGAATTTAGGGATTTCACCATCGACGCTCCGTAATATCATCAAAATGTTCAGAGAATCTGGAGAGGCCATGATATTACGCACCTTGGATCCCTCAGGCGGTACTGCATCAAAAAGCGACATCAGTGTGTAAAGGATATCACCACGTGGGCTCAGGGACACTTCAGAAAACCCCTGTCAGTAACTACAGTTGGTCGCTACATCTGCAAGTGCAAGTTAAAACCATTTATCAAAGCGAAAGCCATTTATCAACAACACCCAGAAACGCAGATGGACTGATGCAAAGTGGAAAAGTGTTCTGTGGTCTCTGGAAATCATTGACCCTCAGCGTGTCCATTGACCCCCCAACCCCTCCTCTAGGGTAAAGGGGTCAAAGGTCAATGGTCACCCAGGGTTATGACTGAGGCTCCCTATCTTCCTCTTCCCTGGAGGGGAAAAAAGCACAACATCTTCATTTAGAACCATCTAGAACACCGCCTTGTGTGCTTCTCTAGTGTGCGAGAGACTGAAAGTTGGTGTGTTTGTGTTAATTGCAGTGAGAGCATCGACTCGCGTAGCTCGTTGTGCGCCC
>NC_084733.1:4324309-4349309 GCF_033978785.1 Entelurus aequoreus | reverse complement strand
TTATTGTTAGTCGTCCTGACCAGAAGGTTGAATCGATTAGTTGATAGTCGTCCTGACCGGAAGGTTGAATCAATTAGTTGTTAGTCGTCCTGACTGGAAGGTTGAATTGATTAGTTGTTAGTCGTCCTGACCGTAAAGTTGAATCGATTAGTTGTTAGTCGTCCTGACCAGAAGGTTGAATCGATTAGTTGTTAGTCGTCCTGACCGGAAGGTTGAATTGATTATTGTTAGTCGTCCTGACCAGAAGGTTGAATCGATTAGATGTTAGTCGTCCTGACAGGAAAGTTGAATCGATTAGATGTTAGTCGTCCTGACCAGAAGGTTGAATTGATTATTGTTAGTCGTCCTGACCGTAAAGTTGAATCGATTAGTTGTTAGTCGTCCTGACCAGAAGGTTGAATCAATTAGTTGTTAGTCGTCCTGACTGGAAGGTTGAATTGATTAGTTGTTAGTCGTCCTGACCGTAAAGTTGAATCGATTAGTTGTTAGTCGTCCTGACCAGAAGGTTGAATCGATTAGATGTTAGTCGTCCTGACCAGAAGGTTGAATTGATTATTGTTAGTCGTCCTGACCAGAAGGTTGAATCGATTAGTTGATAGTCGTCCTGACCAGAAGGTTGAATCGATTAGATGTTAGTCGTCTTGACCGGAAGGTTGAATTGATTAATTGTTAGCAGGCAGCGGGCGACTGTGGGCAGGGGCGCCGCTAGGGATTTTGGGCCCCATGAAAAGAATATTTACCTGACACCCCCTGTATTATAATTTCATCATCATTAGGGGCCTCTCTGGGCCCCCCTCCATCATGGGCCCCTAGAATCTGTCTCCTTTACAACCCCTTTTCGGCGCCCCTTTCTGTGGGCCAGTGTTTACGTGGCTGACGACACAGGCGACGCCTCTATGCGTTGAGCCCTGCTGCGGGGCGAGCGCCGCACAAAGGGCCGACTGACCAGGCCGCTGCAGGTGTGTGGACGTGCTCGCAGGGTTCTCAGGTGAGGCGTCCGTGACACGCGGGAGGCATTTCAGGTGAACTTTCAAGTTGGACAATCAAACAAAGACGGACAAATAGCCATTTTGTGCCGCGCCCTCCAAGCCGTGACGGATTTCCTCATCACATGCGTGAGGGCGAGTGATGCAGATTTGCAGATATGGAGATATGCTTGATGTTGGCAGGCTCATCTCCTCTTTAAGACAAAGACTCCTTTCACACCACCAGCTTCGCTGCCTTCGTGATTGCGCGCTCACCACAAGAGCTGCCTGCAAATGATGGCGTGTCATGTGATTAGAAGGAAATTCTCTACATCTTCTTTGCCGGCGCCGGGATTGTCCACAACTGTAGGGCCGCTGGGGGGCCGCCAAAAAAGATCTGTTTCTCTGCCATGGGTTGTGTGGGACTCAGGTGTAATACACTTTCCCACCACCTGTGGCAGTAATGACAATATCAAAGAAACAGAAGAAGTCTGGGGATAAAATCATATAGCAGTTTCTCAAGACCAAAAATTATGGTTAGGCAGTGAACCTGTATTTTCATATTATTGACAGTTTGGTTTAGGAATATCCATCCATCCATCCATCTTCTTCCGCTTATCCAAGGTTGGGTCGCGGGGGAAGCAGCCTAAGCAGGGAAACCCAGACTTCCCTCTCCCCAGCCACTTCGTCCAGCTCTTCCCGGGGGATCCCGAGGCGTTCCCAAGCCAGCCGGGAGACATAGTCTTCCCAACGTGTCCTGGGTCTTCCCCGTGGCCTCCTACCGGTCGTACGTGCCCTAAACACCTCCCTAGGGAGGCGTTCGGGTGGCATCCTGACCAGATGCCCAAACCACCTCAACTGGCTCCTCTCCATGTGGAGGAGCAGCGGCTTTACTTTGAGCTCCCCCCGGATGACAGAGCTTCTCACCCTATCTCTAAGGGAGAGCCCCGCCACCTGGCGGAGGAAACTCATTTCAGTACCCGTGATCTTGTCCTTTCGGTCATAACCCAAAGCTCATGACCATAGGTGAGGATGGGAACGTAGATTGACCGGTAAATTGAGAGCTTTGCCTTCCGGCTCAGCTCCTTCTTCACCACAACGGATCGATACAGCGTCCGCATTACTGAAGACGCCGCACCGATCCACCTGTCGATCTCACCATCCACTCTTCCCTCACTCGTGAACAAGACTCCGAGGTACTTGAACTCCTCCACTTGGGGCAGGGTCTCCTCCCCAACCCGGAGATGGCACTCCACCCTTTCCCGGGCGAGAACCATGGACTCGGACTTGGAGGTGCTGATTCTCATCCCAGTCGCTTCACACTCGGCTGCGAACCGATCCAGCGAGAGCTGAAGATCCTGGCTAGATGAAGCCATCAGGACCACATCATCTGCAAAAAGCAGAGACCTAATCCTGCAGCCACCAAACCGGATCCCCTCAACGTCTTGACTGCGCCTAGAAATTATGTCCATAAAAGTTATGAACAGAATCTGGGGGCAAAGGGCAGCCTTGGCGGAGTCCAACCCTCACTTGGCAGAGTACAACCCTCACTTGGCAGAGTCCAACCCTCACTGGAAACGTGTCCGACTTACTGCCGGCAATGCGGACCAAACTCTGGCACTGATCATACAGGGAGCGGACCTTCACAATCATTCCATCCATCCATTTCCTACCGCTTATTCCCTTCGGGGTGGCGGGGGGCGCTGGAGCCTATCTCAGCTACAATCGGGCGGAAGGCGGGGTACACCCCGGACAAGTCGCCACCTCATCGCAGGGCCAACACAGATAGACAGACAACATTCACACACTAGGGCCAAATTAGTGTTGCCAATCAACCTATCCCCAAGTGCATGTCTTTGGAGGTGGGAGGGGCCTATCCCCAGGTGCATGTCTTTGGAGGTGGGAGGAAGCCGGAGTACCCGGAGGGAACCCACGCAGTCACGGGGAGAACATGCAAACTCCACAGAGAAAGATCCCGAGGCCGGGATTGAACTCACGACTACTCAGGACCTTCGTATTGTGAGGCAGACGCACTAACCCCTCTGGCACCGTGCTGCCCACAATCAGACAGTCCGATACCCCATACTCTCTGAGCACTCCCCACAGGACTCCCCGAGGGACACGGTCGAATGCCTTCTCCAAGTCCACAAAACACATGTAGACTGGTTGGGCAAACTCCCATGCACCCTCATGGACCCTGCCGAGAGTATAGAGCTGGTCCACAGTTCCACGACCAGGACCAGTGTGGGTAACAACAGTCAATATTTTTTTTTTTTTTTTTTTTAGGGGGGTAACAGTCAATATTTTTTTTAAATTTTTTTTATTATAAAATAAAAGTGAGCTTTTGTTCAACCAAATATTGTGTTTTTTTCCCATAAACAACCTACCTGGATCGATAGGAGAATCGATAAGGAATCGGTTCGATAAGAGGATTCGATAATGGGCTCGAACTCGATCATTTCTCATCAAACATCATCCCTAATTGCAACGTTAGATTTCACCTCATTCCACTTTTTTTTAAAATGTTTTATTTTTATTTTTTGCAATACTATCAATTTTGCAATTTTTGCAGAATGTGTGGGGGGGCCGGCAAACGATTAGCTGCGGGCCGCACTTTGGACACCCCCTGCCTTAAAGGGATAACCGGCACGATGATTGTGAAAAAGCAGAACAGTTTCCAGCCCGAGTGAAGACCTTGTGTCCATGCGTGAGCCGCCCAGCACTCCTCTCTCCCTCGCTCGGGAAGAGAAACCAGAAACCGGACCGTGACTAATCAGCCAGTTTTATAAGATTAGGCCGCAAATTCTCCAAGGCGAGCCATTTTAATAAGAGGCTTACGACGGTCCAGCGCTCTCTCTCTGGGTCCGACCGTGTCAACGATACACCACTCCCCCTCCCTCCCTCCTGTCCTCACCCTTTATGCTGGATTACCTTCCTCAACTCCTGGCCGTGTTTGCTGGAGGTGTAAGGTTTATCCCCCCCCTGCTTTATTTCAGCCCTGACGCTAACAATCAAGATGTTTTGGAAGTGGAAGTCATGAGCCAGCTGGAGTGGAGATCCCTGAGCAGTGAGTCAGTGTTTCCACCGCTCCCCCAAAGCCATGAGCCACGTTTCCAGCACCAAACACTTTAATATGCATTTCCTCCCTCGCAACTTGTAAAAAGTATGAAAATAACAGATTTGCACTGTGCTGTCGTTTTTGGCGGCCTTCTGTTGCAATGAAGCGCGGCGGCGCTTTGATTGGTCCAATGCGCTGGAGAAAAAAAGGTATGGTAAAAAAAAATAAAAAAATACTTTTAACCGGCGTACTGTTTTTCCATTTACAGTAATGCACTGTAAACAAGTTTATAGTAAAAAAAATTAAAAAAGCTGTCAGCTCAATTGCCAGATGTTTTACCGTCAAATTAACAGTGATACGGTTTTTCCATTTAGAGTAATTTGCTGTAATGACATGCTAAAACTCTGGGGATTGACCTGCCAGTTTTTGACCTTAAAACTTACAGACTTTTTGATGCTGTAGTTGAAACTTTTCTGCACCAATAACAACAACAACCAATAATTAAAGCTGCAAGCAGCGATGGACGGGACCGACTTTGACGGCACATAAAATCCAAACCGGAGCAGTAATTAAAACTCTTTCGTCAACTTTTAATCAGAAGGGTTCAATCTCTCTCCTGTGCTACTTTGAAGCCGATACAACAAACGCGCTCAGAGGAGATAATGTTTGAAAAAAGGTGACCGGTTTTTACAAAACTTTTGTTTTGAATGGGGAATTGCAAACTTCCTGTTGATTTTTGCTGGAAGTTGTCAATACATGAAATGTAGGTCTAAGTAAGACCTACATAGAGGTTTTTGTTTCATGTATCTAAGACATTCCTACTGGAAGTTATAGGCAGTTTTGTCTGTTTTCTTCCTAGGAGCAGTTTTGTCTGTTTTCTTCCTAGGGGGCGCTAGAGCGCAATTTTGAGTTTTGGGTTGTTGTTTTTTTATTAGATCGCAATTTTTGCCAGTCCTGATGTGTGTGTCAAGTTTGGTGAGTTTTGAAGCATGTTAAGGGGCTCAAATTACAGCTCAAAGAGGCAAAATGACTGTTTTTAGTAAACTTTTGTTTTGAAGGGAGAATTGCCAACTTCCTGTTGATTTTTTGCTGAAGGAAGTCAATGTATGAAATCTAGGTCTAAGTGAGACCTACATAGAGGTTTTTGTTTCATGTCTCTCCGACATTCCTACCGGAAGTTACAGGCAGTTCTGTCTGTGTTTTTTCCTAGGGGGCGCTAAAGCGTAATTTTGAGTTTTGGTTTTTTTTTTTGTTTTTTTATTAGATGGCAATTTTCGCCAGTCCTGATGTGTGTGTCCAGTTTGGTGAGTTTTGAAGCATGTTAAGGGGCTCAAATTACAGCTCAAAGAGGCAAGAGTGACTGTTTTTACAAAACTTTTGTTTTGAAGGGGGAATTGCAAACTTCCTGTTGATTTTTGCTGAAGGATGCCAGTGTATGAAATCTAGGTCTAAGTGAGACCTACATAGAGGTTTTTGTTTCATGTCTACTCCGACATTCCTAGTGGGAGTTACAGGCAGTTTTGTCTGTGTTTTCTTCCTAGGGGGCGCTTGAGCGCAATTTTGAGTTTTGGGGCTAGGTTTTTTTATTAGATGCCAATTTTCGCCAGTCCTGATGTGTGTGTCCAGTTTGGTGAGTTTTGAAGCATGTTAAGGGGCTCAAATTACAGCTCAAAGAGGCAAAAGTGACTGTTTTTACAAAACTTTTGTTTTGAAGGGAGAATTGACAACTTCCTGTTGATTTTTGCTGAAGGAAGTCAATGTATGAAATCTAGGTCTAAGTCAGACCTACATAGAGGTTTTTGTTTCATGTCTCTTCGACATTCCTACCGGAAGTTACAGGCAGTTCTGTCTGTGTTTTTTCCTAGGGGGCGCTAAAGCGCAATTTTGAGTTTGGGTTTTTTTTTTTTTTTTTTTTTATTAGATGGCATTTTTCGCCAGTCCTGATGTGTGTGTCCAGTTTGGTGAGTTTTGAAGCATGTTAAGGGGCTCAAATTACAGCTCAAAGAGGCAAAAGTGACTGTTTTTACAAAACTTTTGTTTTGAAGGGGGAATTGCAAACTTCCTGTTGATTTTTGCTGAAGGATGTCAGTGTATGAAATCTAGGTCTAAGTGAGACCTACATAGAGGTTTTTGTTTCATGTTTTTAAGACATTCCTACTGGAAGTTATGGGCAGTTTTGTCTGTGTTTTCTTCCTAGGAGCAGTTTTGTCTGTGTTTTCTTCCTAGGGGGCACTAGAGCAAAATTTTGAGTTTTGGGTTGTTGTTTTTTTTTATTAGATCGCAATTTTTGCCAGTCCTGATGTGTGTGTCCAGTTTGGTGAGTTTTGAAGCATGTTAAGGGGCTCAAATTATAGCTCAAAGAGGCAAAATGACTGTTTTTAGTAAACTTTTGTTTTGAAGGGAGAATTGCCAACTTCCTGTTGATTTTTTGCTGAAGGAAGTCAATGTATGAAATCTAGGTCTAAGTGAGACCTACATAGAGGTGTTTGTTTCATGTCTCTCCGACATTCCTACCGGAAGTTACAGGCCGTTCTGTCTGTGTTTTTTCCTAGGGGGCGCTAAAGCGCAATTTTGAGTTGTTATTGTTTTTGTTTTTTTATTAGATGGCAATTTTTGCCAGTCCTGATGTGTGTGTCCAGTTTGGTGAGTTTTGAAGCATGTTAAGGGGCTCAAATTACAGCTCAAAGAGGCAAAAGTGACTGTTTTTACAAAACTTGTGTTTTGAAGGGGGAATTGCAAACTTCCTGTTGATTTTTGCTGAAGGATGTCAGTGTATGAAATCTAGGTCTAAGTGAGACCTACATAGAGGTTTTTGTGTCATGTTTTTAAGACATTCCTACTGGAATTTATGGGCAGTTTTGTCTGTGTTTTCTTCGTAGGAGCAGTTTTGTCTGTGTTTTCTTCCTAGGGGGCGCTAGAGGGCAATTTTGAGTTTTGGGTTGTTGTTTTTTTTATTAGATCGCAATTTTCGCCAGTCCTGATGTGTGTGTCTAGTTTGGTGAGTTTTGAAGCATGTTAAGGGGGTCAAATTACAGCTCAAAGAGGCAAAAGTGACCGTTTTTAGTAAACTTTTGTTTTGAAGGGAGAATTGCCAACTTCCTGTTGATTTTTTGCTAAAGGAAGTCAATGTATGAAATCTAGGTCTAAGTGAGACCTACATAGAGGTTTTTGTTTCATGTCTCTCCGACATTCCTAACGGAAGTTACAGGCAGTTCTGTCTGTGTTTTTTCCTAGGGGGCGCTAAAGCGCAATTTTGTGTTTTAGGTTTTTTGGGTTTTTCTTATTAGATGGCAATTTTTGCCAGTCCTGATGTGTGTGTCCAGTTTGGTGAGTTTTGAAGCATGTTAAGGGGCTCAAATTACAGCTCAAAGAGGCAAAAGTGACTGTTTTTATAAAAATGTTGTTTTGAAGGGGGAATTGCAAACTTCCTGTTGGTTTTTGCTGAAGGATGCCAGTGTATGAAATGTAGGTCTAAGTGAGACCTACATAGAGGTTTTTGTTTCATGTCTACTCCGACATTCCTAGTGGGAGTTACAGGCAGTTTTGTCTGTGTTTTTTCCTAGGGGGCGCTAAAGCGCAATTTTGAGTTTTTTTTTGTTTTTTTTTATTAGATGGCAATTTTCACCAGTCCTGATGGGTGTGTCCAGTTTGGTGAGTTTTGAAGCATGTTAAGGGGCTCAAATTACAGCTCAAAGAGGCAAAAGTGACTGTTTTTATAAAACTTTTGTTTTGAAGGGGGAATTGCAAACTTCCTGTTGATTTTTGCTGAAGGATGCCAGTGTATGAAATCTAGGTCTAAGTGAGACCTACATAGAAGTTTTTGTTTCATGTCTACTCCGACATTCCTAGTGGGAGTTACAGGCAGTTTTGTCTGTGTTTTCTTCCTAGGGGGCGCTTGAGCGCAATTTTGAGTTTTGGGGCTAGGTTTTTTTTTATTTGATGGCAATTTTCGCCAGTCCTGATGTGTGTGTCCAGTTTGGTGAGTTTTGAAGCATGTTAAGGGGCTCAAATTACAGCTCAAAGAGGCAAAAGTGACTGTTTTTACAAAACATTTGTTTTGAAGGGGGAATTGCCAACTTCCTGTTGATTTTTTGCTAAAGGAAGTCAATGTATGAAATCTAGGTCTAAGTCAGACCTACATAGAGGTTTTTGTTTCATGTCTCTCCGACATTCCTACCGGAAGTTACAGGCAGTTCTGTCTGTGTTTTTTCCTGGGGGGCGCTAAAGCGCAATTTTGAGTTTTTTTTTTTTTTTTTTTTTTATTAGATGGCAATTTTCGCCAGTCCTGATGTGTGTGTCCAGTTTGGTGAGTTTTGAAGCATGTTAAGGGGGTCAAATTACAGCTCAAGGAGGCAAAAGTGACTGTTTTTACAAAACTTTTGTTTTGAAGGGGGAATTGCAAACTTCCTGTTGATTTTTGCTGAAGGATGTCAGTGTATGAAATCTAGGTCTAAGTCAGACCTACATAGAGGTTTTTGTTTTATGTCTCTCCGACATTCCTACCGGAAGTTACAGGCAGTTCTGTCTGTGTTTTTTCCTAGGGGGCGCTAAAGCGCAATTTTGAGTTTATTTTTTTATTTTTTATTTTTTTATTATTATTTTTTTTTGTGGTCTCCTTTATTTAGAAAAGTATCAAAAAGTACCGAAAAGTATGGGGACAACACTACTTCAGACATGAACTAACACCCACATAGTCACCTTTATAGCCCTTTCATCCAATACAGTAATGAGGTTGAGCCAATCAGTGGCCACGATACTGAACTCATGGCCAATACGGATGTAATATTGATATTTTTACCACAAAATATGCCTTAATGAAAACATAACGCATTGTTAAGTCAGGCTAAAGTGCAGCATTTTGTAGAAACTAATAATAACAATATTGTTACATTTCATTACTGGAATATTCCTCATACAGTCTGTTTTTTTTTTTTTAGAGAAATTTGTTTTCTTTTTAGCGTACTACAAAACTTTTGATGAACTTCTTGGACTTCTTTTAAAAAAGGTATCTAATGCTTAAACCAAAAATAAACAAAAGGTGAGTGCCGCTAAGAAAAGGCATTGAAGCTTAGGGATGGCTATGCAGAACCAAACTAAAACTGTATTGGCTACAAAGTAAACAAAAACAGAATGCTGGACGACAGCAAAGACTTACAGCGTGTGGAGCAGACCCAAAAGCATATATTCAATTGAATAGACTGCAAAGACAAGATATTTCATGTTCACACTGAGAAACTTCAATTTTTTTTGCAAATAATCATGAACTTAGAATTTAATGGCAGCATCACATTGCAAAAAAGGGGCATTTTTACCAGTGTGTTACATGGCCTTTCCTTTTAACAACACTCATTAAAGGTTTGGGAAGTGAGGAGACACATTTTTGAAGTGGAATTCTTTCCCATTCTTGCTTGATGTACAGCTTAAGTTGTTCAACGGTCTCCCTTCTCATATTTTAGACGCCACACATTTTCAATGTCTGGACTACAGGCAGGCCAGTCTAGTACCCGCACTCTTTTACTATGAAGCCACGTTGATGTAACACGTGGCTTGGCATTGTCTCGCTGAAATAAGCAGGGGCGTCCATGGTAACGTTGCTTGGATGGCAACATATGTTGCTCCAAAAGCTGTATGTACCTTTCAGCATTAATGGTGCCTTCACAGATGTGTAAGTTACCCATGTCTTGGCCACTAATACACCCCCATACCATCACACATGCTGCCTTTTACACTTTCACCCTAGATGGTTCTTTTCCTCTTTGGTCCGTAGGACACGACATCCACAGTTTCCAAAAATAATTAGAAATGTAGACCCGTCAGACCACAGAACACTTTTCCACTTTGTATCAGTCCATCTTAGATGAGCTCGGGCCCAGCGAAGCCGGCGGCGTTTCTGGGTGTTGTTGATAAATGGCTTTGGCTTTGCATAGTAGAGTTTTAACTTGCACTTACAGATGTAGCGATTAACTTTTGACTTAATATGGACAAATAGACCATAGTTGATATAGAGATTTTCTGTATGCATTGAATAAAAAATAAAATAATAACATATTACTTATTTTTCATATTTGACTGAGAACCTTCCGGGTCCCTGGCACCAAACTTGAAGGGAGCTGTAAAAGGTTAAAAAAAGATATATATTCTATTGCTTTTTAAAAATGAAAAATGTCAACTTTTCAGTGCAGCCCTCAGTGGAAGAAGTTTGCTCTCCACCAACAGGCCTCATTGTTCACCGCGGGAGGAGGCGGGCGGCTTGTCAGCACTTTGTTCCGCCGTAATGGTCGCACTACAACTTCTCCACATTGGATTCTGGGCCCTGTTTGTTTTGCGGTTGTGGTTCTCCGAGGGTGGCGTTCAGAGGGGCGTTACGTAAGACTTCAAACAGGTCCAGCCTGGTGAGGAGTGTTGATGTGGGCCCCTCGGGTCAGGTGGCCTCTCATTTGTGTGCCCCCCCCCCCCCCCGCCCCCCTTCCCCACCCCCATATGGTGTGGCTCTGTCTGGCCGTGTGTAATTGACAGGTAATGTATATTTGCAGCCCCTTATCTCCCGCTTCCGTCACCCTCTCCTTTATTGTGACGGAAGGCACGGCGGCGTGGCGGGCGATAGTGGCTGCGGGTTCTGGCACGGCGCCACCGAGGGGCCCACCGCCGACACTTTATACGCTGGCAGGTTTGGCCTAGGTGTTCATTTCAGGAGCGTCCCCGGCTAAATGTCCCTCACGGAAGGTAAATCAAAGCTGGTTGAAGTGAAACATATGGAGCGCTACAGTACATCACTTGTCAGACTTCTGAGGTTTTTGGGGGAGTGGGGGGGGGGGGGCTTATTGTGGCGACACTAATTGAAAAATGTTAGGCCCTTTTTTTTTGTTGTTCTAGTAAAAGGAAAAAATGCCCAAAAAAAGGGGAAAAAATATGTCAATGTAAAAAAAAGGAAAATATATGTCAATGCAAAAAAAGGGAGAAAAATGTCAATGCAAAAAAGGACAATCACATGTAAATGTAAAAAAAAGGAAAAACAAATGTAAATGAAAAAAAAGGACCAAAAAAATGTCAGTGTAAAAAAAAAAGAAGGAAAACAATTGTCAATGCAAAAAAAGGAAAACAAATGCAAATGTAAAAAAGGAAGAAAAAAAAAAGGTCAATGAAAAAACAAAGGAAAACAATTGTCAATGAAAAAAAGGGAGAAAAATGTCAATGCAGAAATCGGGAAAAATACCAATGCAAAAAAAAAATTGTCGATGTAAAAATAGAAAAAAAAATGCAAATGTAAAAAAGGAAAAAAAAATGTCAATGAAAAAAAAAGGAAAACAAATGTCAATGCAAAAAAGGACAATCATATGTAAATGTAAAAAAAGGGAAAACAAATGTAAATGTAAAAAAGGACAAAAAAAATGTCAGTGTAAAAAAAAAAGGAAAACAATGTCAATGCAAAAAAAGGGAGAAAAATGTCAACGCAAAAAAGGTAAAACAATGTCAATGCAGAAATCACGGGGGGAATGTCAATGCAAAAGGAAAACAAATTGAAATGTAAAAAAGGGGAAAAAAATGGATATGTAAAAAAAAAAGGAAAACAATTGTCAATGCAAAAAAAGGGAGAAAAATGTGAATGCGAAAAAGGACAATAATATGTAAATGTAAAAAAAGGAAAACAAATGTCAATGTAAAAAAGGACAAAAAAATATGTCAATGAAAAAAAACGGACAAAAATGTAAATGCAAAAAAAGCAAAACATATGTCAATGTAAAAAAAGGGACAAAAATGTCAATGCAAAAAAGGACAATAATATGTAAATGTAAAAAAAAGGAAAACAAATGTCAATGTAAAAAAGGACAATAATATGTAAATGTAAAAAAAGGAAAACAAATGTCAATGTAAAAAAGGACAATAATATGTAAATGTAAAAAAAAGGAAAACAAATGTCAATGTAAAAAAGGACAAAAAAATATGTCAATAAAAAAAACGGACAAAAATGTAAATGCAAAAAAAGCAAAACATATGTCAATGTAAAAAAAGGGACAAAAATGTCAATGCAAAAAAGGACAATAATATGTAAATGTAAAAAAAAGGAAAACAAATGTCAATGTAAAAAAGGACAATAATATGTAAATGTAAAAAAAAGGAAAACAAATGTCAATGTAAAAAAGGACAATAATATGTAAATGTAAAAAAAAGGAAAACAAATGTCAATGTACAAAAGGACAATAATATGTAAATGTAAAAAAAAGGAAAACAAATGTCAATGTAAAAAAGGACAAAAAAATATGTCAATAAAAAAAACGGACAAAAATGTAAATGCAAAAAAAGCAAAACATATGTTAATGTAAAAAAAGGGAGAAAAATGTCAATGTAAAAAAGGACAATAATATGTAAATGTAAAAAAAAGGAAAACAAATGTCAATGTAAAAAAGGACAAAAAAAAGGTCAGTGTAAAAAAAAAGGAAAACAAATGTCAACGCAAAAAAGGTAAAACAATTTCAATGCAGAAATCACAGGGGAAATGTCAATGCAAAAAAAGGAACAAAATATTTCAATGCAAAAAAAGGTAAACAAATTGAAATGTAAAAAAGGGGGGACAAAGTATATGTAAAAAAAAAAAAGAAAGGAAAAAAATTGTCAATGCAAAAAAAGGAAAACAAATGCAAATGTAAAAAAGGAAAAAAAAAAAGGTAAATGAAAAAAAAAAGGAAAACAATTGTCAATGAAAAAAAGGGAGAAAAATGTCAATGCAGAAATCGGGAAAAATATCAATGCAAAAAAAAAAATTGTCGATGTAAAAATAGAAAAACAAATGCAAATGTAAAAAAGGAAAAAAAAATGTCAATGAAAAAAAAGGAAAACAATGTCAATGCAAAAAAAGGGAGAAAAATGTCAACGCAAAAAAGGTAAAACAATGTCAATGCAGAAATCACAGGGGAAATGTCAATGCAAAAGGAAAACAAATTGAAATGTAAAAAAGGGGAAAAAAATGTATATGTAAAAAAAAAAGGAAAACAATTGTCAATGCAAAAAAAGGGAGAAAAATGTGAATGCGAAAAAGGACAATACTATGTAAATGTAAAAAAAGGAAAACAAATGTCAATGTAAAAAAGGACAAAAAAATATGTCAATGAAAAAAACGGACAAAAATGTAAATGCAAAAAAAGCAAAACATATGTCAATGTAAAAAAAGGGACAAAAATGTCAATGCAAAAAAGGACAATAATATGTAAATGTAAAAAAAAGGAAAACAAATGTCAATGTAAAAAAGGACGATAATATGTAAATGTAAAAAAAAGGAAAACAAATGTCAATGTAAAAAAGGACAAAAAAATATGTCAATAAAAAAAACGGACAAAAATGTAAATGCAAAAAAAGCAAAACATATGTCAATGTAAAAAAAGGGAGAAAAATGTCAATGTAAAAAAGGACAATAATATGTAAATGTAAAAAAAATGGAAAAAAATGTCAATGTAAAAAAGGACAATAATATGTAAATGTAAAAAAAAAGGAAAACAAATGTCAATGTAAAAAAGGACAATAATATGTATATGTAAAAAAAGGAAAACAAATGTCAATGTAAAAAAGGACAAAAAAAAGGTCAGTGTAAAAAAAAAGGAAAACAAATGTCAACGCAAAAAAGGTAAAACAATTTCAATGCAGAAATCACAGGGGAAATGTCAATGCAAAAAAAGGAACAAAATATTTCAATGCAAAAAAAGGTAAACAAATTGAAATGTAAAAAAGAGGGGACAAAGTATATGTAAAAAAAAAGAAAGGAAAACAATTGTCAATACAAAAAAAGGGAGAAAAATGTCAATGCAGAAATCAGAGGAAAAATGTCAATGTGAAAAAAATATGTCAATGTAAAAAAAAGGAAAATATATGTCAATGCAAAAAAAGGGAGAAAAATGTCAATGCAAAAAAGGAAAACAAATGCAAATGTAAAAAAGGAAAAAAAAAGGTCTATGAAAAAAAAAAGGAAAACAATTGTCAATGAAAAAAAGGGAGAAAAATTTCAATGCAGAAATCGGGAAAAATGTCAATGCAAAAAAAAAATATGTCGATGTAAAAATAGAAAAACAAATGCAAATGTAAAAAAGGAAAAAAAAATGTCAATGAAAAAAAAAGGAAAACAAATGTCAATGCAAAAAGGGACAATCATATGTAAATGTAAAAAAAGGGAAAACAAATGTAAATGTAAAAAAGGACAAAAAAAATGTCAGTGTAAAAAAAAAAAGGAAAACAATGTCAATGCAAAAAAAGGGAGAAAAATGTCAACGCAAAAAAGGTAAAACAATGTCAATGCAGAAATCACGGGGGAAATGTCAATGCAAAAGGAAAATAAATTGAAATGTAAAAAAGGGGAAAAAAATGTACATGTAAAAAAAAAAGGAAAACAATTGTCAATGCAAAAAAAGGGAGAAAAATGTGAATGCGAAAAAGGACAATACTATGTAAATGTAAAAAAAGGAAAACAAATGTCATTGTAAAAAAGGACAAAAAATATGTCAATGAAAAAAAACGGACACAAATGTCAATGCAAAAAAAGCAAAACATATGTCAATGTAAAAAAAGGGAGAAAAATGTCAATGCAAAAAAGGACAATAATATGTAAATGTCAAAAAAGGAAAACAAATGTCAATGTAAAAAAGGACAATAATATGTAAATGTAAAAAAAAAGGAAAACAAATGTCAATGTAAAAAAGGACAATAATATGTAAATGTAAAAAAAAGGAAAACAAATGTCAATGTAAAAAAGGACAAAAAAATATGTCAATAAAAAAAACGGACAAAAATGTCAATGCAAAAAAAGCAAAACATATGTTAATGTAAAAAAAGGGAGAAAAATGTCAATGCAAAAAGACAATAATATGTAAATGTAAAAAAAAGGGAGAAAAATGTAAATGTAAAAAAGGACAATAATATGTAAATGTAAAAAAAAAGGAAAACAAATGTCAATGTAAAAAAGGACAATAATATGTAAATGTAAAAAAAAAGGAAAACAAATGTCAATGTAAAAAAGGACAAAAAAAAGGTCAGTGTAAAAAAATAGGAAAACAAATGTCAATGCAAAAAAGGTAAAACAATTTCAATGCAGAAATCACAGGGGACATGTCAATGCAAAAAAAGGAACAAAATATTTCAATGCAAGAAAAGGTAAACAAATTTAAATGTAAAAAAGGGGGGACAAAGTATATGTAAAAAAAAAAGAAAGGAAAACAATTGTCAATACAAAAAAAGGGAGAAAAATGTCAATGCAGAAATCAGAGGAAAAATGTCAATGTGAAAAAAATATGTCAATGTAAAAAAAGGAAAACAAATATCAATGAAAAAAAAGGGAGAAAAATGTCAATGCAAACACAAAAGGGAAATAATATGTCAATGTAAAAAAGGAAAACATATGTAAATGTCAAAAAAAGGAAAACAATTGTCGATGCAGAAAAAGGAAAATAATGTCGATGCAGAAAAAAGGAACAAATATGTCAATGTAAAAATAGGAAAACAAATGCAAATGTAAAAATGTAGAAAAATGTCAATGCAAAAAATGGAAAAGAATGTCAATGCAGAAAACCAGGAGGGGAAATGTCAATGCAAAGAAAAAAAGAAAAACATGCCAATACAAAAAAAAATGGTCAATGCAAGATTTGCCAAACATTAAAAAGTGCATTTCACCAAAAGGCTCATCAATTCTAACACAAGTCATTTGCTTCCACAAGTTTTTAAGCAGCGACTGCAGAAAGGCGATCATCTGCAGGACATTTTGTGATGAGGCGTGGCCCCGCCTCCTGCCCATGTGCAGCTGGGATAGGCTCCAGCACCCAGAGGGACAAGCGGTAGAAAATGGATGGATGGATAAAAAAGTCCAATGTAACGAGAACATGTTGCAATGTTGACGAAGCTTTTCTTTAAAACTGTCGTCACTCCAAAAATAATAATGAATCAAAATGAAAGTTGTAATAAATTGTTGACTTCTTCGAGGCTCCAAAAAGTCCACATCAAATATTTCATGTTTTTGTGTGTTTGTGGGTTGTTTTTTTTTTTGTGTAAAAATCTACAGACCTCGCAAAGCCCAAGAGCTGGCCTTCGGCCTTGGCGGGACCTGGTCCCCGGTCCATGGTCCCCGGTTCCTGGTCCCTTCAAGTGGTCGGCTCAGGCAGGATGTGTCCCTCACTGCTCCCCTCCGGCAATGATAATAATCCTTCTGCTGCTTCACAAACTTTTGACGTTGGCTTCCTGGAGATAATTGCCATTCAAACTGCGGCCCCCGGGGCCAAATCCGGCACAGGAATTTCCCCGGACTGACCCGTGGGTTCAGTTTGAAAAAAAACTTGGAAGACATTTACATTTTTTTTGTCGACAACTCCTAAAAACACTGTCAGATGATTTTTGCACTCGCGTTTAAAAACTGTGTCACCTTCTAAGTGTTTTCTTCAGGTCACTTTAAGTAAATATTGATGCATATTTTTCACTTTAAAGCATGATCATGTAAACATAGAGATACATATTTACATATATAAATATTGATGCATATTTTTCACTTTAAAGCATGATCATGTAAACATAGAGGGGGAGGAGGGGAGGGGGGGTGTATTAAAAAAAAAAAAAATTTTTTTTTTTTTTTTTTTACATAAATAAATACAATCATGTGTGCTTACGGACTGTATCCCTGCAGACTGTATTAATCTATATTGATATGTAATGTATATATTGTGTTTTTTATGGTGATTTCATTAAAAAAAAAAAAAAAAAAAAAAAATATTTTTTTTATTTTTTTATTTCTTGTGCGGCCTGGTACCAATCGGTCCGTGGACCGGTACCGGAACGCGGCCCGGTGATTGGGGACCACTGATTTAAAGCATGATCATGTAAACACAGAGATACATATTTACATATTTACATATATAAATATTGATGCATATTTTTCTATTTAAAGCATGAAAATGTAAAAAAAAAAAAAATTATTATTATTATTTTTTTTTACATAAATAAATACAATCATGTGTGCTTACGGACTGTATCCCTGCAGACTGTATTGATCTATATTGATATGTAATGTAAATATTGTGTTTTTTATGTTGATTTCATTTAAAAAAAAAAAAACATTTTTTTTTGTTTTTTTTTAATTTCTTGTGGTTGGGGACCACTGATATAAAGCATGATCATGTAAACATAGAGATACATATTTACATGTATAAATATTGATGCATGTTTTTTTATTTAAAGCATGAAAATGTAAAAAAATAATTTTTTTTTTTATTTTTATTTTTTTTTTTACATAAATAAATACAATCATGTGTGCTTACGGACTGTATCCCTGCAGACTGTATTGATCTATATTGATATGTAATGTATATATTGTGTTTTTTATGTTGATTTCATTAAAAAAAAAAAACTTTTTTTTTTTTTTTTTTTTAAATTTCTTGTGCGGCCCGGTACCGGTCCGCGGCCCGGTGGTTGGGGACCACTGATTTAAAGCATGATGATGTAAACATAGAGATACATATTTACATATATAAATATTGATGCATATTTTTCTATTTAAAGCATGATCATGTAAACATTAAACCTGACAAGAAGTATTTCCTGCAGGTTTAGTGCCAGGAAGTCCCAGCTGTGCTCTAAAGCTGGTGTCCCCCACCTTTGTATCCCACCAGGGGCCGGTTTAAGGTATGCATTATTTTCACGGCCCGGCTTTTCAGGTGTGGCGGATAAAAACAGCAAAAAAAAATGAGCCATAGGGCCGGCATATACTGTACTATATAGCAGTGTTTTTAACCATAGGGCCGGCATATACTGTACTATATAGCAGTGTTTTTAACCATAGGGCCGGCATATACTGTACTATATAGCAGTGTTTTTAACCATAGGGCCGGCATATACTGTACTATATAGCAGTGTTTTTAACCATAGGGCCGGCATATACTGTACTATATAGCAGTGTTTTTAACCATAGGGCCGGCATATACTGTACTATATAGCAGTGTTTTTAACCATAGGGCCGGCATATACTGTACTATATAGCAGTGTTTTTAACCATAGGGCCGGCATATACTGTACTATATAGCAGTGTTTTTAACCATAGGGCCGGCATATACTGTACTATATAGCAGTGTTTTTAACCATAGGGCCGGCATATACTGTACTATATAGCAGTGTTTTTAACCATAGGGCCGGGGCCCAGTGTTGGGCTGTGAGCGCCCCCTAGAATGTAATATACAGTATGTCTTATTTCAGCAGTACTTAGTTGTAATACACTTTTCTACCACTTGTGGCAGTAATGACAACCAGAGTGAAATTCATAGAGATATTTAATGTGTACAGTATTGATGTGTACATTATTGATGTGTACAGTATTGTTGTGTACAGTTTTGATGTGTACAGTTTTGATGTGTACATTATTGATGTGTACATTATTGATGTGTACAGTATTAATGTGTACAGTATTGATGTGTACAGTATTGATGTGTACAGTTTTGATGTGTACATTATTGATGTGTACAGTATTAATGTGTACAGTATTGATGTGTACAGTATTGATGTGTACAGTATTAATGTGTACAATTTTGATATGTACAGTATTAATATGTACAGTATTGTTATGTACAGTATTGATGTGTACAGTATTGGTGTGTACAGTATTGATATGTACAGTATTAATGTGTACAGTATTGATGTGTACAGTATTGATATGTACAGTATTAATGTGTACAGTATTGATATGTACAGTATTAATGTGTACAGTGTTGATATGTACAGTATTGATGTGTACAGTGATGATATGTACAGTATTAAAGTGTACAGTATTGATATGTACAGTATTAATGTGTACAGTATTACTATGTACAGTATTGATGTGTACAGCATTGATGTTTACAGTATTGTTGTGTACAGTATTGATGTGTACAGTTTTGATGTGTACATTATTGATGTGTACAGTATTAATGTGTACAGTATTGATGTGTACAGTATTGATGTGTACATTATTGATGTGTACAGTATTGTTGTGTACAGTATTAATGTGTACAATTTTGATATGTACAGTATTAATATGTACAGTATTGTTATGTACAGTATTGATGTGTACAGTATTGATGTGTACAGTATTGATATGTACAGTATTAATGTGTACATTATTGATGTGTACAGTATTGATATGTACAGTATTAATGTGTACAGTATTGATATGTACAGTATTAATGTGTACAGTGTTGATATGTACAGTATTGATGTGTACAGTAATGATATGTACAGTATTAAAGTGTACAGTATTGATATGTACAGTATTAATGTGTACATTATTACTATGTACAGTATTGATGTGTACAGCATTGATGTGTACAGTATTGATATGTACAGTATTGATGTGTACAGTATTGATATGTACAGTATTGATATGTACAGTATTAATATATACAGTATTGATGTGTACAGTATTGATATGTACAGTATTGATGTGTACAGTATTAATAAGTACAGTATTATATGTACAGTATTGATGTGTACAGTATTAATGTGTACAGTATTGATATGTACAGTTTTGATGTGTACAGTATTGATATGTACAGTATTGATGTGTACAGTATTTATATGTACAGTATTAATGTGTACAGTATTACTATGTACAGTATTGATGTGTACAGTATTACAGTAGGGGCGGTATAGCTCGGTTGGTAGAGTGGCCGTGCCATCAACCTGAGGGTTGCAGGTTCGATTCCCGCTTCCGCCATCCTAGTCACTGCCGTTGTGTCCTTGGGCAAGACACTTTACCCACCTGCTCCCAGTGCCGCCCACACTGGTTTAAATGTAACTTAGATATTGGGTTTTCACTATGTAAAGCGCTTTGAGTCACTAGAGAAAAGCGCTATATAAATATAATTCACTTAATTCACTTAATTAATGTGTACAGTATTGATATGCACAGTATTAATATGTGCAGTATTGATGTGTACAATATTGATATGTACAGTATTGATGTGTACAGTATTAATATGTACAGTATTAATGTGTACAGTATTGATATGTACAGTATTAATATGTGCAGTATTGATGTGTACAGTATTAATGTGTAAAGTATTGATATGTACAGTTTTGATGTGTACAGTATTGATATGTACAATATTAATGTGTACAGTATTGATATGTACAGTATTGATATGTACAGTATTGATGTGTACATTATAAATATGTACAGTATTAATGTGTACAGTATTAAGGTGTACAGTATTAATATGTACAGTATTGATGTGTACAGTATTAATGTGTGCAGTATTGATGTGTACAATATTGATATGTACAGTATTGATGTGTACAGTATTGATATGTACAGTATTAATGTGTACAGTATTACTATGTACAGTATTGATGTGTACAGTATTAATGTGTACAGTATTGATATGCACAGTATTAATATGTGCAGTATTGATGTGTACAATATTGATATGTACAGTATTGATGTGTACAGTATTAATATGTACAGTATTAATGTGTACAGTATTGATATGCACAGTATTAATATGTGCAGTATTGATGTGTACAGTATTAATGTGTACAGTATTGATATGTACAGTTTTGATGTGTACAGTATTGATATGTACAATATTAATGTGTACAGTATTGCTATGTACAGTATTGATATGTACAGTATTGATGTGTACATTATAAATATGTACAGTATTAATGTGTACAGTATTAATATGTACAGTATTGATGTGTACAGTATTAATGTGTGCAGTATTGATGTGTACAATATTGATATGTACAGTATTGATGTGTACAGTATTGATATGTACAGTATTAATGTGTACAGTATTGATGTGTACAGTATTAATGTGTACAGTATGAATATGTACAGTATTGATGTGTACATTATAAATATGTACAGTATTAATGTGTACAGTATTAATGTGTACATTATAAATATGTACAGTATGAATATGTACAAGTCTTGCTTAAAAGTGTGTGTGGGGGGGAAGTGGGGGGCGGGGTCTTGTTTACTCGGCCTGGCTCTCAGTGAGTGTCTCCTGGGCTGCGTTCCCACTTCCTGCTGCCCGTCTAGTCGGCCACCTCGGCCTGACACCAGGCCCGCATGCCAGGAGACTTATTGGCCTACTTGTGGGGGGCTACAAAAGGGGTCTGCTATGGGTGGGGCTGATTTTGAAGAGCAATGGTGTGGGGGGAGGGGAGGGGGGTGGGGGGGGGTTTAATAAAGCTTTCAGCCTTGCCCCCCCCCCCCTCCCCTCTACTCTCCTCTGAGTGCTTACAGCTGCAGGGACGGGGGTGTGGGGTGTGGGGGTGTGGGTGTGGGGGTGTGGGTGTGGGGGGGGTGAGACTGGGCACAGAGAGGGTCCTTCATGAGTCACATCTGGAGCTTCCCCAGAGAGCTCAGAGTCTAATGAAAGTCTTAAGTTATGTAATTGAGCTCTACCACGTGCACCAGACCGTCGGCGGCCGCGGACGACGTCGGCGGACAAAATCTGGCGGGCGTTCCATCCTCCATTTTGTTTACTGTCGTCGCGTCCTTCGCCGAGCAGGGAGACTATTTGACCCTGAAAGTAGCCCACCTAGGCCTCGGTAGACCCAGGTAGATTTGACAGTCAGCTCAGCCACCAGAACTCTACTGTAAACATCAAATGACCGTCACTACCAATTTGCAATAACTCACCATAAAAAAACATTGCCATTTTTACAGTCAATTTCTAGAACTTTCCTCCAGAAGGTTTTATGTTTGTCCGGGTGTTGTCAGATCAAACACAAACACAGAATCCTTGGAGTTCTGTTCTCTGGTCACACAAAACAATCTCTGGTCACACAAAACTATCTCTGGTCACACAAAACAATCTCTGGTCACACTACCAACACAAAACAATCTCTGGTCACACTACCAACACAAAACTATCTCTGGTCACACAAAACAATCTCTGGTCACACTACCAACACAAAACAATCTCTGGTCACACTACCAACACAAAACTATCTCTGGTCACACTACCAACACAAAACTATCTCTTGTCACACAAAACAATCTCTGGTCACACTACCAACACAAAACAATCTCTGGTCACACTACCAACACAAAACTATCTCTGGTCACACTACCAACACAAAACAATCTCTGGTCACACTACCAACACAAAACAATCTCTGGTCACACTACCAACACAAAACAATCTCTGGTCACACTACCAACACAAAACAATCTCTGGTCACACTACCAACACAAAACTATCTCTGGTCACACTACCAACACAAAACTATCTCTGGTCACACAAAACAATCTCTGGTCACACTACCAACACAAAACAATCTCTGGTCACACTACCAACACAAAACTATCTCTGGTCACACTACCAACACAAAACAATCTCTGGTCACACTACCAACACAAAACTATCTCTGGTCACACTACCAACACAAAACAATCTCTGGTCACACTACCAACACAAAACAATCTCTGGTCACACTACCAACACAAAACAATCTCTGGTCACACTACCAACACAAATTTATCTCTGGTCACACTACCAACACAAAACAATCTCTGGTCACACTACCAACACAAAACAATCTCTGGTCACACTACCAACACAAAACAATCTCTGGTCACACTACCAACACAAAACAATCTCTGGTCACACTACCAACACAAAACAATCTCTGGTCACACTACCAACACAAAACTATCTCTGGTCACACTACCAACACAAAACAATCTCTGGTCACACTACCAACACAAAACAATCTCTGGTCACACTACCAACACAAAACAATCTCTGGTCACACTACCAACACAAAACAATCTCTGGTCACACTACCAACACAAAACAATCTCTGGTCACACTACCAACACAAAACAATCTCTGGTCACACTACCAACACAAAACTATCTCTGGTCACACTACCAACACAAAACAATCTCTGGTCACACTACCAACACAAAACAATCTCTGGTCACACTACCAACACAAAACTATCTCTGGTCACACTACCAACACAAAACTATCTCTGGTCACACTACCAACACAAAACAATCTCTGGTCACACTACCAACACAAAACAATCTCTGGTCACACTACCAACACAAAACTATCTCTGGTCACACTACCAACACAAAACAATCTCTGGTCACACAAAACAATCTCTGGTCACACTACCAACACAAAACAATCTCTGGTCACACAAAACAATCTCTGGTCACACTACCAACACAAAACAATCTCTGGTCACACAAAACAATCTCTGGTCACACTACCAACACAAAACAATCTCTGGTCACACTACCAACACAAAACAATCTCTGGTCACACTACCAACACAAAACTATCTCTGGTCACACTACCAACACAAAACAATCTCTGGTCACACAAAACAATCTCTGGTCACACTACCAACACAAAACAATCTCTGGTCACACAAAACAATCTCTGGTCACACTACCAACACAAAACAATCTCTGGTCACACAAAACAATCTCTGGTCACACTACCAACACAAAACAATCTCTGGTCACACTACCAACACAAAACAATCTCTGGTCACACTACCAACACAAAACAATCTCTGGTCACACTACCAACACAAAACAATCTCTGGTCACACTACCAACACAAAACAATCTCTGGTCACACAAAACAATCTCTGGTCACACTACCAACACAAAACAATCTCTGGTCACACTACCAACACAAAACAATCTCTGGTCACACTACCAACACAAAAAAATGTCAGATTTGCGCAAAGAAAGTGACTCAATTGTTGTGACAGCCGACAAGGTGGGTCAGACTTTGTTACACAACTGTGGAACATCAACACAATGTTGACCGGGAGTCCGGAAGATTCTTTAGGGTTAGGGTTGGGGTTGGGGTTAGGGTTGGGGTTAGGGTTAGGGTTAGGGTTAGGGTTGGGGTTAGGGTTAGGGTTGGGGTTAGGGTTAGGGTTGGGATTAGGGTTAGGGTTAGGGTTAGGGTTGGGGTTAGGGTTAGTGTTGGGGTTAGGGTTAGGGTTGGGGTTAGGTTTAGGGTTGGGGTTAGGTTTATGGTAAGGATTTTAGGGTTAGCGTTGGGGTTAGGGTTAGGGCTGGGGTTAGGGTTAGGGTTGGGGTTGGGGTTAAGGTTAGGGTTGGAGTTGGAGTTATGTTTGGGTTAGGGTTGGGGTTGGGGTTAGGGTTAGGGTTAGGGTTGGGGTTAGTGATAGGGTTAGGGTTGGGGTTGGGGTTAGGGTTGGGGTTGTGGTTAGGGTTGGGGTTGGGGTTAGGGTTAGGGTTAGGGTTGGGGTTAGGGTTAGGGTTAGGGTTAGGGTTAGGGTTGGGGTTAGGTTTATGAATCATCAATCAATCAATGTTTATTTATATAGCCCTAAATCACAAGTGTCTCAAAGGGCTGTACAAGCCACAACGACATCCTCGGTACAGAGCCCACATACGGGCAAGGAAAACTCACCCCAGTGGGACGTCAATGTGAATGACTATGAGAAACCTTGGAGAGGACCGCATATGTGGGTACCCCCCCCCCCCCCCCTCTAGGGGAGACCGAAAGCAATGGATGTGGAGTGGGTCTGACATAATATTGTGAAAGTCCAACACATCAGCGAAAGTCCAGTCCATAGTGGGGCCAGCAGGAACCATCCCGAGTGGAGACGGGTCAGCAGCGTAGAGATGTCCCCATCCGATGGACAGGCTAGCGGTCCACCCCGGGTTGGGAGCAGAGTAGAAAAGAAAAGAAAAGAAACGGCAGATCAACTGGTCTAAAAAAAGGGGGGGTCTATTTAAAGGCTAGATTATACAAATGAGTTTTAAGATGGGACTTAAATGCTTCTACTGAGGTAGCATCTCTAACTGTTACCGGGAGGGCATTCCAGAGTACTGGAGCCCCAATAGAAAACGCTCTATAGCCCGCAGACTTTTTTTTGGCTCTGGGAATCACTAATAAGCCGGAGTTCTTTGAACGCAGATTTCTTGTCGGGACATATGGTACAATACAATCGGCAAGATAGGCAGGAGCTAGAC
>NC_084733.1:4279309-4321809 GCF_033978785.1 Entelurus aequoreus | reverse complement strand
CGCCTTAAAAATGGAATGGCCACAATACCCAGCAATATGTTTGGAGGAGAAAAGGTGAGGCCTTTAATCCCAGGAACACCACACCTGCCGTCAAGCATGGTGGTGGTAGTATTATGCTCTGGGCATGTTTTGCTGCCAATGGAACTGCTGCTTTACAGAGAGTAAATGGGACAATGAAAAAGGAGGATTACCTCCAAATTGTTCAGGACAAGCTAAAATCATCAGCCCGGAAGTTGGGTCTTGGGCGCAGTTGGGTGTTCCAACAGGACAATGACCCCCAAACACACCTCAAAAGTGGTAAAGGAATGGCTACATCAGGCTAGAATGAACCTGTGGACAATGCTGAAGAAACAAGTCCATGTCAAAAAAGCAACACATTTAGCTGAACTGCACCCATTTAGTCAAGAGGAGTGGTCAAGTGGTCCAGCAGAAGCTTGTGGATGGCTACCAAAAGTGTCTTATCGCAGGTAAACTTGCCAAGGGACATGTAAGCTGTATGGGAGGCTCTGGTTCTCCTTCAGGTGTGGACAAAAAGTGCTGACACGCACCTTTTTTAATGAGTCGGTGTGCACCTCCAGGCTGTTTATCAGCATCAAGTCTGTCCTCTTCTCACTTGTTTGCTCCACTTGTTAGAGAAGAGTAGTTTTAAACGCTCGCCTTTCAAGTTTTTTTCTGGCTCTTTTGTCATGTAATGAAGAAAAAACACTGGCCCTTGCAGACATGAGAGTGCAGGCGTCCCCAAACTACGTCCCGTGGGCCCGATGCGGCCCGCCAGCGTCCGAAATCCGACCCCGTGGTAAGTCCCATGGTAAAAATTTGTAATTATTTATTTATTTTTTATTTAATTTATTTTTTTTATTATTATTTTTTTAAATGTGTCCTTTCTAATCCATTTTCCACCACTTGTTACTCTCAGTGTCTCCGAGCCACTCGGCCAGATCATATTGTCTAAAAATGCATTTTACCATCCATAACATGACATCATCCCAAGTAAGTGTGCGCTCTTTCAGTCAATTAGTGCACAAGCAAACAATAACATTTTAAAAAAAAAAAAAATATATATATATATATATATATATATATATATATATATATATATATATATATATATATATGTATATATATATATATATATATATATATATATATATATATATATATATATATACATTATGTCAGGTAAAAATCCCCTGAAGAGCAGGAAAACCTGCGAAACAGGCTTGTAGGGATGATATAGTCTCTGTGTTTTTTCCTGACCTAATGTATATTGAGAATTGTATAATGGTTAACCACAGAAACCGGATATATATATATATATATATATATATATATATATATATATATATATATATATATATATATATATATATATATATATATATATATATATATATATATATATATATATATATATATATATATATATATATATATATATATATATATATATATATATATAGTGTATATATAATTTTATTTTTTAAATTCTATTTTATTAAAAAAAAGTTTTTTAAAATATATATAATTTCATTTTTTAAATTCTATTTTATTAAAAAATATATATATATATTTATATATATATATATATATATATATATATATATATATATATATATATATATATATATATATATATATATATATATATATATATATATATATAATTTAATTGTTTTAATTATTTTTTATTGAAATTATTTAAACAAAAATATATGTATATATATATATAAATATATATATAAATATATATATATATATATATAAATATATATATATATATATATATATATATATATATATATATATATATATATATATATATATATATATATATATATATATATATATATATATATATATATATATATATATATATATATATATATATATATATATATATATATATATATATATATATATACATTAGGTCAGGGAAAAATCCCCTGAAGAGCAGGAAAACCTGCGAAACAGGTTTGTAGGGATGATATAGTCTCTGTGTTTTTTCCTGACCTAACGTATATTGAGAATTGTATAATGGTTAAACCACAGAAACCTCGGCTATATATATATATATATATATATATATATATATATATATATATATATATATATATATATATATATATATATATATATATATATATATATATATATATATATATATATATATATATATATATATATATATATATAATTGTATTTTTTAAATTCTATTTTATAAAAACTTTTTTTTTAAAATATATATAATTTTATTTTTTAAATTCTATTTTATTAAAAAATATATATATATTTATATATATAAATATTTATATATTTATATATATAAATATATATATATATATATAATTTAATTTGTATTATTATTTTTTATTTAAATTATTTAAAAAATAATATATATATATATATATAAATATGTATGTATATATATATATATATATATATATAATATATATATATATATATATATATATATATATATATATATATATATATATATATATATATATATATATATATATATATATATATATATATATATATATATATATATATATATATATATATATATATATATATATATATATATATATATATATATATATATATATATATATATATATATATATATATATATATATGAACAAGTATGTGCTCCAATCACTCTATCACAAAAAAATAGAGTTGTAGAAATGATTGTAAAGTCCAGACAGCCATGACATGATGTTCTTTACAAGTGTACGTACACTTTTGACCACGACTGTATATTGATATTTTGCTGATATCAGACTGATCTCCGATATCAATATCGTAACTAATAAATATGACTGCTTGTATCGGATCTTATTTTGGACATTTTACATGCAAGCTGATACCATTTGATTCTTGATCTTTTGCTGATATCAGACCTACATATCAAAATCGGATCGGGACACCACTAATAAATATGACTGCTTGTATCGAACATTTTACTTGCAAGCTGATACGGTCCGATACTTGATCTTTGACTGATATCGCACGGTAAAACGGGAGTGGGACCCCCTGACTTGTTCATTGACTCGTGTTTAAGTTTGCCACAACCGAAGCCGCCACATTTGCATAACGAGCACAAGTAGATGTCAGGGGCCCCCGAGAATGAGCACAAGTAGATGTCAGGGGCCCCCGAGAATGAGCACAAGTAGATGTCAGGGGCCCCCGAGAATGAGCACAAGTAGATGTCAGGGGCCCCCGAGAATGAGCACAAGTAGATGTCAGGGGCCCCCGAGAATGAGCACAAGTAGATGTCAGGGGCCCCCGAGAACGAGCACAAGTAGATGTCAGGGGCCCCGAGAAAAAGGACGGGGCCTGTTAAGTGTTGAGTTGTTCTGCTTGTGATTAATAACGTGACAGCGAGTCAACAGCCTGTCGACTCTCCTCACATCTGTTGATTTAATAATATGCTGACATGCACGTTACTCAAAGCCTTTTGTGCGGGCGCTCTGGTTCCACTTCCAGCGTGTTGCAGCCGGCCGCCGACCATCAGGCCCGACTAGTTGTTGTAGACTTTGTCAGGCTTTCTTTGGGCCTGGAGAAATCTGAGCGGGCCCGGCAATCTCCGCCGTGTTTTTACAGCCAACACATTCCTCCACGGCCAGCAGGAGTGTGTGTCCCCGAGGGAACCTGACGTCCACTTTTAATGTGCCTCTACTGTGTGTGTGTGTGTGTGTGTGTGTGTGTGTGTGTGTGTGTGTGTGTGTGTGTGTGTGTGTGTGTGTGTGTGTGTGTGTGTGTGTGTGCGCGCCTTCCTTGTGAGTGGGTGTGAGATCTGCGGTTTTTCACAGTCAGTTCTTATCTTCGTCTCGCTGAGCCTCAGCCAGCAGATCATTGTGAAATACACACACACACACACACACACACACACACACACACACACACACACACACACACACACACACACACACACACACACACACACACACACACACACACACACACACACACACACACACACACACACACACACACACACACATTCTTGTATTTATTACCTTCTTGAGACCTGAGAAAAATGCCTCCCTCTTTAGGACCAGCCTTTCTAGATATATAAAAATTTGTATTTACAACATTAATAATATATACAAGCTATGAAAATATAAAAAATGTAAGATTTTAGTTATTTATTTTGTTTTTTCTTGTTTGTAATTGGTTTTTAATCTTCATTATTTACATGAAGTTATTACAGTATGTCTCTATATACATATTTATTTTATTTTTTATTTATTAATGTTGGGGAAATTTTGCCGCATTTCAATTTCTTACACACACTTGTTATTTCATATGTTGGCCAGAGGGGGAGCACTTCAAATTTGTATGTACAACATTAATCATATACACAAACTACGCAAATATAAAAAAGGTAAGCTTTTAGTTATTTATTTAGTTTCTTCTTGTTTGTAGCTGGTTTTTAATCTTCATTATTTACATCAAGTTATTACAGTATGTCTCTATATACATATTTATTTATTTATTTATTTGTATTCATTTTGGCCAAAGGGGGCACATTTCAATTTCTTACACACACTTGTTATTTCATATGTTGACCAGAGAGGGCACACTTTTAAAAGCGATGTCTCAAGAAGGGTATAAATACAAGGCCACACACACACACACACCCACACACACACACACACACACACACACACACACACACACACACACACACACACACACACACACACACACACACACACACACACACACACACACACACACACACACACACACACACACACACACACACGGATACAAAGTCCGCGTTTAACTATTCCCTAACCTGCCAAGGACAGACTGCTTGCTTGTTTACAAATGAAAAAAAAACACGGAGGCGAGGCGGACGTTGGCTTTTTATCTTCTTGTCTGTCGCCTCGGAAGAGTGTCTTCACGTTCTTGTGGTATCCTAGCACTTTTTTATGTGTCCAAAGTGCGGCCCGGGGGCCATTTGCGGCCCGCAGCTTACATTTTTAAAATACTATTAAATTGTTTCTGGGTTTTTTTTAGCTAAAAAGTGGAATAAATGGGCAAATAGGTGAAAAGCAACCAGAATAAGTTGCAATGTGTTTTGTGTTTAATGTGTTTAAATAATAACTATTATTTAAACATATATTTATTTATTTAATATTTGTAATATTTTTTGTTTTTTTTTATCCATCTGTCATCATGTCTTTCATAATTATTGGGAATAATAGTCATTAAATAAATAATGACTATTATTTCTTTAAATAATGACTATTATTTAAACCATATTTATTTATTTAATATTTATAATGTTGTTGTTTTTTTTATCCATCCGTCATCATGTCTTTTATAATGATTGGGAATAATAGTCATTAAATAAATAATGATTATTATTTGTTTTAATAATGACTAATATTTAAACACATATTTATTTATTTTATATTTATAATGTTTTTGTTTTTTTATCCATCCGTCATCATGTCTTTCATAATGATTGGGAATAATAGCCATTAAATAAATAATGAGTATTATTTGTTTTAATAATGACTATTATTTGTTTAAATAATGGCTATTATTTAAACACATTTTTATTTATTTAATATTTATAATGTTTTTTGTTTTTTTATCCATCCGTCATCATGTCTTTCATAATGATTGGGAATAATAGTCATTAAATAAATAATGAGTATTATTTGTTTTAATAATGACTATTATTTGTTTATATAATGACTTATTTAAACGCATATTTATTTATTTAATATTTATAATGTTTTGTTTTTTTTATCCATCCATCATCATGTCTTTTATAATGATTGGGAATAATAGCCATTAAATAAATAATGACTATTATTTGTTTTAATAATGACTAATATTTAAACACATATTTATTTATTTAATATTTATAATGTTTTTGTTTTTTTATCCATCCGTCATCATGTCTTTTATAATGATTGGGAATAAAAGTCATTAAATAAATAATGACTATTATTTGTTTAAATAATGACTATTATGTGTTTAAATAATGACTATTATTTAAACACATATTTATTTATTTAATATTTATAATGTTGTTTTTTCTTAAATCCATCGGTCATCATGTCTTTTATAATGATTGGGAATAATAGTCATTAAATAATTAATGACTATTATTTAAACACATATTTATTTATTTAATATTTATAATGTTTTTCTGTTTTTTTTTATCCATCTGTCATCATGTCTTTCATAATTATTGGGAATAATAGTCATTAAATAAATAATGACTATTATTTGTTTAAATAATGACTATTATTTAAACACATATTTATTTATTTAATATTTATAATGTTTTTTTGTTTTTTTTTTATCCATCTGTCATCATGTCTTTCATAATTATTGGGAATAATAGTCATTAAATAAATAATGACTATTATTTGTTTAAATAATGACTATTATTTAAACACATATTTATTTATTTTATATTTATAATGTTGTTGTTGTTTTTTTATCCATCCGTCATCATGTCTTTCATAATGATTGGGAATAATAGTCATTAAATAAATAATGACTATTATTTGTTTAAATAATGACTAATATTTAAACACATATTTATTTATTTTATATTTATAATGTTTTTGTTTTTTTATCCATCCGTCATCATGTCTTTCATAATGATTGGGAATAATAGTCATTAAATAAATAATGACTATTATTTGTTTAAATAATGACTATTATTCAAACACATTTTTATTTATTTAATATTTATAATGTTTTTTGTTTTTTTATCCATCCGTCATCATGTCTTTCATAATGATTGGGAATAATAGTCATTAAATAAATAATGGGTATTATTTGTTTAAATAATGACTATTATTTAAACACATTTTTATTTATTTAATATTTATAATGCTTTGTTTTTTTTATCCATCCATCATCATGTCTTTCATAATGATTGGGAATAATAGTCATTCAATTAATGACTATTATTTGTTTAAATAATGACTATTATTTAAACACATATTTATTTATTTAATATTTATAATGCTTTGTTTTTTTTATCCATCCATCATCATGTCTTTCATAATGATTGGGAATAATAGTCATTAAATTAATGACTATTATTTGTTTAAATAATGACTATTTTAAACACATTTATTTATTTAATATTTATAATGTTGTTGTTGTTTTTTTTATCCATCCGTCATCATGTCTTTCATAATTATTGGGAATAATAGTCATTAAATAAATAATGACTATTATTTGTTTAAATAATGACTAATATTTAAACAAATATTTATTTATTTTATATTTGTAATGTTTTTTGTTTTTTTTATCCATCCGTCATCATGTCTTTCATAATGTTTGGGAATAATAGCCATTAAATAAATAATGAGTATTTTTTGTTTTAATAATGACTATTATTTGTTTAAATAATGACTATTATTTAAACACATATTTATTTATTTAATATTTATTATATATATATATATATATATATATATATATATATATATATATATATATATATATATATATATATATATATATATATATATATATATATATATATATATATATATATATATATATATATATATATTAATCCATCCGTCATCATGTCTTTCATAATGACTGGGAATAATAGTCATTAAATAAATAATGACTATTATTTGTTTTAATAATGACTATTATTTGTTTAAATAATGACTATTATTTAAACACATATTTATTTATTTAATATTTATAATGTTTTTTTTAATTTTTTTATCCATCTGTCATCATGTCTTTCATAATGATTGGGAATAATAGTAATTAAATAAATAATGACTATTATTTGTTTAAATAATGACTATTATTTAAACACATATTTATTTATTTAATATTTATAATGTTTTTTGTTTTTTTATCCTTCCATTATCATGTCTTTTATAATGATTGGGAATAATAGTCATTAAATAAATAATGACTATTATTTGTTTTAATAATGATTATTATTTGTTTAAATAATGACTTATTTAAACACATATTTATTTATTTAATATTTATAATGTTTTTTTTTTTTTATCCATCCATCATCATGTCTTTAATAATGATTGGGAATAATAGTCATTAAATAAATAATGACTATTATTTTGTTTAAATAATGACTATTATTTAAACACATATTTATTTATTTAATATTTATAATGTTTTTGTTTTTTTATCCATCCGTCATCATGTCTTTCATAATGATTGGGAATAATAGTCATTAAATAAATAATGACTATTATTTGTTTTAATAATGACTATTATTTGTTTAAATAATGACTATTATTTAAACACATATTTATTTATTTAATATTTATAATATATATATATTTTTTAATCCATCCGTCATCATGTCGTTCATAATGATTGGGATTAAATAAATAATGACTATTATTTAAACACATTACTCAAAAAATAATAATACATTAAAATACATATTCCACTTTAAAATATATTTTGTGTGTTTGCCATGTAAAAAACAAAAGTTTTATTTGACAAAAAGGGCATAACATTTTTTTTAATTTTAAATAAAAATTATAATCGACCGATAGATTTGCAGTTGATCTAGAATCTAGAAAAATCTACTCCCACACACTTAAAAATAAAGACAAATTCAGATTGTTTTCTATGTCTTACTTTGGAACAAAAATAGAACAAGCACATTCTGAAAATGTGCATATTACAAATAATTGTATTGGCGAAACACTTTGTTAGTTGAAAATTTGGAGGGAAAAAATTGGTGCAATTTCAAAAACACCGTGAAGAACACAATGAACTTAGACTTTTGTATCGGTGTTTTTACAAAGACATTAAAGCTTAAAGCACTTCCTGTTTAGCATTCTCGTGTTGGCATTGCACCATTAAAAACATTTTACACCGCATTGGTGACATCCACAACTGCCACAACACATTCATTCATCATCAGTCAAATATTGCAATTATAATATAAACAAAACAATTATTGAAATTGCACCATAGCCGAAATCAAGGTAACGTAACTACAAACTTCATCAATGCAAACGTGGTAGATGTAAACATAAAATCAAATAGAAAAACACATTTTTACAATGCAGTTCAGGGTGCGCATCGTGCATTCAGCCCATTGTACGCGCTGCACAGACCTCTAACTACAAAGATGGTGGTCAAGTTGACTTAATTCTATTTTATTTTATCGATTCAGCGGGAAATTTACAACGAAAGAAGGTGTCGCGCGTCGTTATGGCCGCCATCTGCCGCCAGCCACGACAGGAGCCTGCGCTGATTGGAGTAACAGCAGCCAATCCAGAGGGCGCTTGAAGTCAGCTGACACGTCATCTTTAAACGTTGTCATGCGTGAGGTGGGTTACACTTGAATTGTTATTGCGACATCCAGTGGACACATTTAGAACGGCAGTTTTTATATTTAGCAAACTGATCTTGGGGGACCGGATTAAACCTGTTTTTTGGGCCTGATACGACCTGTTGATCAAAAGACTTAAATGCATTCTAAATATTAAATACATTCAATCAAAAGTGATAAAACACGATAAAACATCACTTACTGTACAATGTCAGCTGGATGCCGACTGCTGGGATGTTCATATATTCCCATATGGGTGAAAAATGACTCATAATCCTTGCGTTGTTCTCGTCAGTTCCAGGTCCTAAATTGGCTGCCAAAGTGTCCCCATCTTGTCGGATTACCTACTCAGGCATCTCATGTCCAGGTGAGATGCATGATTTATGATCTACGATAAACTTACAGGGAGCAGGGCAGCGAGGAAGCAGCAGATGTTATTTCATATGTTGACCAGCGGGGTAATTATTTACTTCAAGTTATTACAGTATGTCTCTATATACATATTTATTTATTTTTATTAATTTTGGCCAAAGGGGGCACATTTCAATTTCTTACACACACTTGTTATTTCATATGTTGACCAGAGGTGGGGCACTTTAAAATGTTTAGTATAGGGACACACGGATGTAAAAAGTTTGTCTGCGTTAACACCTGTAATAATAATTTATAATAATAATTTATATAATAAATAATAATAATACTTGGTTAATATTCAAGTCACAAAATGCAAACACAGTATTGTTGGTGGTTTTTGAACGGTTAGTTAGCTGTTAGCAGACTTTTATTTACGTTTATTTAATATTTATAATATATATATATTTTTTTAAATCCATCTGTCATCATGTGGTTAGGGTTAGGGTTAGGGTTAGGGTTAGGGGTTAGGGTTAGGGTTAGGATTAGGGTTAGGGTTAGGGTTAGAGGGTTAGGGTTAGGGTTAGGGTTAGGGTTAGGGTTAGGGTTAGGGTTAGGGTTAGGGTTAGGGGTTAGGGTTAGGGTTGGGGTTAGGGTTAGGGTTAGGGTTAGGGTAAATATGCACTTACATTATTGTATCAACTATCAGAGACAGAAACTCTTCATTTAACATAATGTCCTTTTTTGCTGCTTCAACACAGAAAGAGGTAAAGTGAAATAACAAGACAGACAGGGCTTTGCTGTCCGTAACACACACACACACACATGAGATAGCATCTCTCTGGTCACAACAGGTGCTGGTAGAAGTAGTTACCCACTTGTGTCATGAGGTTAAAACCTGATCCTGAAGTGCAAACTTAGAGTTTGGGAACCCTGAAACAAGCCATGTAGCTTTACGTTTAGCAACTTTATCAGACCGCACGTTGCCTTCGTCGGAGGCCTTGGGCTCACCGCTTATCCTCGCCTTTGTGTTCTTCCGAGCGCTATCACGTGCCACGTGGCCTCGTCACCGGGCAAGAGCGCTAACTTCCTGTGAGCGTGTGGCTGTTTTAGAACTGGCTCGTCGTCGTTTGCGTTTCTTTCTGAAGTCGTTCCGCACTTTGACTCTGCAAACTGACAAGTCGGTGTCGGGCGGGCGCGGAGACGGCGGCCACTTTCCTCCCACCGGAGCGTGACGGCGCGGGTTAAGAAGTGCCGTGACTCTGGAGGGCCGAAGGAGTGAGTCACTCGGCCCACTGGACCACAAAGCCAAAGCACAACAGTGTCAGGCCGGACCGCCAAGCGCTGGTTAAAGAGCCGCGGCCTGTCCGTTAGCGTGAGATTCTAGCGACCCGCTTTGTTTTGCGGTGGCCCCAAGAAGTGGACTGGCGTGTTTCCACAACCCGCCAAAGACCCGTCTTTGGGGCCGGCACCTCTCGGCTTCACATATGTTTCCCCCGTCCTTTCTTGACGGGGTCAAGGGTTGCCAATTAGCCGCGGGGAAGAAAGCGCATGTGACACTGGATCCTGGGCAAGGAAAAACCGCGTTGCCCACCGGGCGTGGCCGGGTGTTGGGCTCGGTGGAGGGCTGGGGTTAAACCCTGAGGACCAGGGAGTGCTTGTGGTTGTTGTCTTTTTTGATCTGCAATCAGTCTGACTGCGACACCGAGGACCACGACCGACCTACTCAGATAAAGCCTGGAGTTTATTGCCCGTAGACCAGAACCCTGCCCGACCTGCCTTTGCACCCTGAGGCTTGAGTGGAAGTTTCATGAGAAGAAAACAAGTTAGGAATGGATTCTTGTTGAAGACGATGTGTTCTCCTTCCAGTCCCAGAACATGTGACGCTCACCAAATTGCCTTAACTACGTTATGACTCAAAGCCTTCATTACGAAGCCTCGAAAAACTGTTTTCAGTGTTTACGAAAACACGGTCATCGGGTCGTCCCTCTAGGATTTCAGAGTTGGAACAAAAGTTGCGATGTTTCGGATTTACAAACCCCAAAACCAGAGAAGTTGTCACGTTCTGTAAATGGTAAATACAAAGAGAATACAACAAATCCTTTTCAACTTATATTCAATTGAATAGACTGCAAAGACAAGACACTTAGTTATTTTTTGCAAATATTTCCTCATTCGGAATTTGATGTCTGCGACATGTTTCAAAAAAAGCTGGCACAAAAAGAGTGAGAAAGTTGAGGAATGCGCGTCAAAGACTTATTTGGAACATCCCACAGGTGAACAGGCTAATTGGGAACAGGTGGGTGCCATGATTGGGTATAAAAGCAGATTCCATGAAATGCTCAGTCGTTCACCAACAAGGACGGGGGTGAGGGTCACCACTTTGTCAACAAATGCCTGAGTAAATTGTTGAAGAACGACATTTCTCAACCAAGCTATTGCAAGGAATTTCGGGATTTCACCATCGACGCTCCGTAATACCATCAAAAGGTTCAGAGAATCTGGAGAAATCACTGCACGTAAGCGGCTAAGCCCGAGATCTTCGATCCCTCAGGCGGTACTGCATTAAAAAGCGACATCGGTGTGTAAAGGATATCACCACAAGGGCTCAGGAAAACGTCAGAAAACCACCGTCAGTAACTACAGTTGGTCGCTACAACAAGTGCGAGTTAAAACTCTACTATGCAAGGCGAAAGCCGTTTATCAACAACACCCGGAAACGCCGCCGGCTTCGCTGGGCCCAAGCTCATCTAAGATGGACTGATGCAAAGTGGAAAAGTGTTCTGTGGTCTGACGAGTCCACATTTCAAATTGTTTTCGGAAACTGTGGATGTCGTGTCCTCCGAACCGAAGAGGAAAAGAACCATCCGGATTGTTCTAGGGTGAAAGTGTAAAAGGCAGCATGTGTGATAGTATGGGGGTGTATTAGTGGCCAAGACATGGGTAATGTTTGTTGATGACTACTGACAAAAACACGTATGTTAAGTTACTCAAAGACTATTGACAAAAACACGTAGGTAAAGTTAGTCAAAGACTACTGACAAAAACTATGTGTATGTTAAGTTTGTTAATGACTACTGACTAAAACTACTGACAAAAACACGTACGTTAAGTTAGTCAAAGACTATTGACAAAAACACGTAGGTAAAGTTAGTCAAAGACTATTGACTAAAACCACTTGCATGTTAAGTTTGTCAATGACTACTGACTAAAACTACTTGTAGTTAAGTTTGTTAATGACTACTGACAAAAACACGTAGGTAAAGTTAGTCCAAGACTATTGACAAAAAGTACTTGTAGTTAAGTTTGTTAATGACTACTGACAAAAACACGTGGGTAAAGTTAGTCAAAGACTACTGCCTAAAACTAGTTGTATATTAAGTTTGTTAATGACTACTGACAAAAACACGTGGGTAAAGTTAGTCAAAGACTACTGCCTAAAACTAGTTGTATATTAAGTTTGTTAATGACTACTGACAAAAGCACGTAAATAAAGTTAGTCAATGACAACTGACAAAAACTACTTGTAGGTAAAGTTAGTCAAAGACTACTGACAAAAACACGTAGGTAAAGTTAGTCAAAGACTATTGACAAAAACACGTAGGTAAAGTTAGTCAAAGACTATTGACTAAAACTACTTGTAGTTAAGTTTGTTAATGACTACTGACAATAACACATGGGTAAAGTTAGTCAAAGACTACTGACTAAAACTAGTTGTATGTTAAGTTTTTTAAATGACTACTGACAAAAGCACGTAAATAAAGTTAGTCAAAGACCACTGACAAAAACTACTTGTATGTTAAGTTAGTCAAAGACTACTGACAAAAACACGTAGGTAAAGTTAGTCAAAGACTATTGACAAAAACATGTAGGTAAAGTTAGTCAAAGACTATTGACAAAAACTACTTGTAGATAAGTTTGTTAATGACTACTGACAAAAACACATGGGTAAAGTTAGTCAAAGACTACTGACCAAAACACGTACGTATAGTTAGTCAAAGACTATTGACAAAAATACGTAGGTAAAATTTGTCAATGACTACTGACTAAAACTACTTGTAGTTAATTTTGTTAATGACTACTGACAAAAACACGTAGGTAAAGTTAGTCAAAGACAACTGACAAAAACACGTACGTAAAGTTAGTCAAAGACTATTGACAAAAATATGTAGGTAAAGTTTGTCAATGACTACTGACTAAAACTACTTGTCGTTAAGTTTGTTGATGACTACTGACAAAAACACGTATGTAAAGTTAGTCAAAGACTATTGACAAAAACACATAGGTAAAGTTAGTCAAAGACTATTGACAAAAACTACTTGTAGATAAGTTTGTTAATGACTACTGACAAAAACACGTATGTAAAGTGTGTCAAAGACAACTGACTAAAATACGTAGGTAAAGTTTGTCAATGACTACTGACTAAAACTACTTGTAGTTAAGTTTGTTGATGACTACTGACAAAAACACATAGGTAAAGTTAGTCAAAGACTATTGACAAAAACTACTTGTAGTTAAGTTTGTTAATGACTACTGACTAAAACTACTTGTATGTTAAGTTAGTCAATGACTACTGACTAAACTACTTGTATGTTAAGTTAGTCAAAGACTACTGACTAAACTACTTGTATGTTAAGTTAGTCAATGACTACTGACAAAAACACAGACCTTAAGTTCGTCCAAGACTGTCACGCTAATCGCTAGCCGGCAGCTTGTGCCGCTAATCGCTGGTTGGTAACCGGCGCTGCCATCTTTAGCAGGCTACCAGAGTGCTAATCCCTAGCTATTGCTAATGCTAACATGAATAAACAACGTAATGATCTCCATTCATGTTTTAGACCTGTAAGGTAGTCCGTTGTGTGTTTTAAGAACATTTATAGTTGTGAAAAAACTGCGTGAAGAATATAAAGAAAATATTTTTTTCAAATGTCTAATCAACCAAAAACTTCAGGGCCCCCTGCAGTACCTGGTGAACCCCCTAGGGGGTGACGGACATCACAGCAATGCTAAAAAAAGCATGCTGCAAGTAGCAAATAGAGAGTTCCATAAGTCATGTGAGGTCGCTGAGTGACACCCTAAATGTTTTGCTTTTTTTTAATCGCCCGCATGTTTCACAAGGAGGTCACGGACCCACAAACTTACTTAACTTACTTGTGGTACTTAGTGATCACCGACGCACCTGTCATGCATGACTTACTTGTCATGTAATTAGTATTATTTATTTATTTTATTGTATTATTATTTATTTATTTTATTTTTTTATTTTTTTAAATATTATTTATTTATTATTGTAATTATTATTGTCATGTAATTACTTGTCATTTTGTTATTTTATGTAATTACTTGTCATTTTGTTATTTTATTTTATTATTTATTTATTTATTATTGTAATCATTAGTGTCATGTAATTACTTGTCATGTAATTATTATCATTTATTAATTTAATTGAATTTTGTTATTTATTTTATTATTATTTATTTATTTATTATTGTAATTATTATTGTCATGTAATTACTTATCATTTTGTTATTTTATGTAATTATGTATTTTTATGTAATTACTTGTCATTTTGTTATTTTATTTTATTATTATTTATTTTATTATTTATTTGTTTATAATTGTCATATAATTACTTGTCATGTAATTATTATTATTTATTTATTGTATTATTATTTATTTATTATTGTAATTATTATTGTCATGTAATTACTTGTCATGTTATGTAATTATGTAATTGCCATTTTGTTATTTTATTATATTTAATTATGATTTATTTATTTTATTATTTATTTATTATTGTAATTATTATTGTCAAGTAATTACTTGTCATTTAATTATTATTTATTTTATTTTATTTATTTATTTTATTATTATTTATTTGTTATTGTAATTATTATTGTCATGTAATTACTTATAATTTTGTTATTTTATGTAATTATGTAATTTTATGTAGTTACTTGTCATTTTATTGTATTATATTTTATTATTATTTATTTATTTTATTATTTATTTATTTATTATTGTAATTATTATTGTCATGTATTTACTTGTCATGTAATTATTATTTATTTATGTAATTGTATTATTATTTATTTATTTTATTATTTATTTACTTGTTATTGTAATTATTATTGTCATGTAATTACTTGTCATTTATTTATTTTGTATAATTATGTAATTTTATGTAATTACTTGTCATTTTGTTATTTTATGTAATTATGTAATTTGATGTAATTTCTTGTCATTTTGTTACTTTATTTTATTATTTATTTTATTATTAATTTATTTATTATTGTAATTATTATTGTCATATAATTACTTGTCATGTAATTATTATTATTTATTTATTTATTATTGTAATTATTATTGTCATGTAATTACTTGCCATTGTTATTTTATGTAATTATGTAATTTTATGTAATTACTTGTGATTTTATTGAATTTTATTATTATTTATTTATTTTATTATTTATTTATTTATTATTGTAACGATTATTGTCATGTAATTCATGCGTTACTTGTGGTACTTAGTGATCAGCGACGCACCTGTCATGGCGGCGTGTGCACGCTCGCCGCTCAGCGCCGATAAGAGAAATAGCGCAGTTGGCAGTCCTTGCTGACAAAGCGCTAAAGCCGCGGCCGGCGGCACAATCACAAAGTGTTCACGGCGCCACATTCCCGCCGGCTAAAGGTGAAGGTCGCCGTGGAGGCCGCACCTGCCCACTTTCCACTTCCATGCTGGAGAGGGACAGGAAGCAGTCATGGAAGTTGTCATGGAAGCGTGAAGAAGGCGGACAAAAGCACTTCCTGGTGTCAAGGTGCAAACACACAAACAGGAAACAGCCTTCTTTCATGTCCTGCTTGCACTTTTCACTACTTTTACGTGTCATAAATAACACACTGGTTAGGAAAGGAGCTTTTACACTTTCAAACAAACTCAAAAAACATTGTTTTCATAAGAATCCATTTTTAAAGGCACTCTTTTACTATGGCACCGTCTTGCTGAAATAAGCAGGGGCGTCCATGACAACGTTGCTTGGATGGCAACATAAGTTGCTCCAAAAAGTGTATGTACCTTTCAGCATTAATGGTGCCTTCACAGATGTGTAACTTACCCATGTCTTGGCCACTGATACACCCCCATACCATCACACATGCTGACTAGAACAATCCAGATGGTTCTTTTCCTCATTGCCGTCACAGTTTCAAAAACAATTTGAAATGTGGACTCGTCAGACCACAGAACACTTTTCCACTTTGCATCAGTCCGTCTTAGATGAGCTCGGGGCCCAGCGAAGCCGGCGTCGTTTCCGGGTGTTGTTGATAAATGGTTTTGGCTTTGCATAGTAGAGTTTTAACTTGCACTTACAGATGTAGCGACCAACTGTGGTTACTGACAGTGGTTTTCTGAGTGTTCCTGGGCCCATGTGGTGATATCCTTTACACACTGATGTTGCTTTTTGATGGGATGGAAGGGCCACTCATCGTTTTGACATGTAAAACTAACACAATGCATAGATTGTTTAACCAGGAGGGCCCCCCTCAAGTTTAATGAATGTTAAAGATCCTGGGGACCCGAATTGGTCTCGATCATAAAGTTTTAAAGTAAGTCATACAACAATATATATTTTATGTTTTACTTTCAACGCTTACATCTCTAGAGCAGCTTTTCCACTGAGGGCCACACACTGACCAATCAAGGACGCAGGGGCCAATTTGGTAGTTTTCACCTTCAAAACCAGTACAATATATTTTAAAAAAATTCCAAAGAAAATGCAATGTTGGTAGAATTTTCGTGAATGTTTAAGATGGTAAATAAGATTTTTAAAAAGGAATATAGAAGCTAAATCAAGTAAAAGACTGTTAAATCGAAGGTAAGAAAAGGTAAAAAGGGATACAGAAGTTAAATAAAAGGTAGAAGACGATAAGTTAAATAGAAGGTAAATAAAAGTTAAAATAGGTAATATACAAGGTAAAAGAAGAGACAACCAGGTAGACGATAAATAAAAGGTGAAATAAGTCAAATAGAAGGTAAGCAAAAGTAAAAGGATAAAAAGGGATATAAAACAAGTTAAAATAAGGTAGATAAAAGGTAAAAGAAGGAATATAGAATGTAGATAAAAGGTCAATAAGATTACAAAAGGAATAGAGAAGGCAAAATACAGTTCAATACAAGGTAAATAAAAGGTAAGAAGTTAGAAAGTAAATACAAGGTCAAATGGGAATGTAGAAGGTAAATAAAAAGGTAAAATACAGTCAAAGAAGTCAAATAGAAGGTAAATAAAAGGTAAAAAGGAATATAGAAGTTAACTAAAAAGTATAAGACAGTCGAATAAGTTAAATAGAAGGTCAATAAAAGGTAAAATAGGTCATATAAAAGGTCAAATAGGTAACATAGAATGTAAAAGAAGATAAAACCAGGTAGATGGTAAATAAAAGGTAAAATAAGTCAAATAGAAGGTAAACAAAAGTAAAAGGATAAAAAGGGATACAAAACAAGTTAAAATAAGGTAGATAAAAGGTCAATAAGATTACAAAAGGAATAGAGAAGGCAAAATACAGTTCAATAGAAGGTAAATAAAAGGTAAGAAGAAGTTAGAAAGTAAATAAAAGGTCAAATGGGAATGTAGAAAGTAAATAAAAAGGTAAAATACGGTCAAAGAAGTCAAATAGAAGGTAAATAAAAGGTAAAAAAGAATATAGAAGATAACCGAGGTAAAAGACAGTTAAAAAAAAAAAGGTAAGTGGAAGGTAATGAAGGTTATGGAAAGTACAAAAATATTTATTTCAACCCTTTCCCCTAAAATACACCTTAAAGCTGTAAAAATAAAAAAGGGGGTTTAACGAACTAATTGATACTCGATTCCAACAATAATTAATATCTGCACGTGTGAAAGTCTTCAAGTGATTATAGCAACTTTCTTTTTCAATCAAGCACTTTGACTGGATCTCAGGTGTACCTAATAAAGTGTCCGGGGCTAACCAGGACTAAATAAATGATATATATATATAAATGATAACCAGGACTAAATAAATGATACATATAAATGATAACCAGGACTAAATAAATGATATATATAAATGATAACCAGGACTAAATAAATGATATATATAAATGATAACCAGGACTAAATAAATGATATATATCAATGATAACCAGGACTAAATAAATGATATATATAAATGATAACCAGGACTAAATAAATGATATATATAAATGATAACCAGGACTAAATAAATGATATATATAAATGATAACCAGGACTAAAGTCGGCCTTAAGCCCATCGATTGGCTTCACCTCCACATTATTGATTGTGTCGGTCCCGGCGGGGGAGTGAAGTTACGTACAGTCCCAGGCACATCAATACTCTGGGGGGGGGGGGGGGGGGGGGGGGGGGAACAATTGTAGACTTTGCGAAACAGCACAGAGTTTATCAGCAGCCGGGAGGTCAGTCGCCTTGACGCCACTCGCCAATCAGCCATCACCACGGACAAACTCCCACGCCGGATGTTTTGGTAACCCGGGGAATCTCACAAAGGCAGCATGCAAACTATTCAACAAGGGAAAGGTGACGATAACCATAGAAGTGAAAAACTGCACTACTTGAGGGGCTGCACTACTTCAATACAGAGTGAGGGGCTGCACTACTTCAATACAGAGTGAGGGGCTGCACTACTTCAATACAGAGTGAGGGGCTGCACTACTTCAATGTGTTTACAGCTGAAAAGACAGAAATGTTAGTATGTTGAGGATGGCCTGAATATGAAATAAAAACTAACATTCAATGAAGTCAAATGTTTTTCAGCCACAGGTGTCAAAGTCAAGGCCCGGGGGCCACATCTGGCCCGCCACATCATTTTATCTGGCCCGCCACATCATTTTATCTGGCCCGCAAACACCTGGAAATTAAATGTGTCAATAAAGTTCTTCATGTTTTCTCACTAAATGCCATTGATTTTTTTTTTCCCCCATTTGACAGAAAAAAATATATGTACGGCTTGAAATTGCATACTTGAATAGTATCCAGTATTGCATCAAATATTACAGTATATTATTATACTTTCCAAATGTTTTTGTCTAAATAAAAATACTTAACTTTACACCAAACTACCCATCAAATTAATTGTTCTTTACAGCATGTTACTGTAAATTGGAAACAAATGTTTTTGCCAGTTTTTTAACATGTAAAGCGACTTTGAGTACTTAGAAAAGCGCTATATAAATCCCAGGTATTATTATTATTATTATTAAAATCTACGGTTGTTTTTAACGGTGTATTACTGTAAATGGAAAGACGGTACGTTTGTTTTTACGGTAGAAAAAATGGCAGCTAAGTTGCCAGAATAAAAAAAAAAAAACTTGTACTGTTTTTCCATTAAAAATATGTTGTAAAAATAATGTCAATTTAATATTAACATTCTGGCAACTAAGATGCCAACTTTTTCCGTAAACCCCCGCCCCCTAAAAACAGTGGTACTGTTTTTCCATTTACCGTAAAATGTTGTAAAGAAACAAAACAAAAAAAACAACACTATTTTACAGTAATATTTTGTTAAAACATTTTTTATATACCTGTATATATTTTTTTTAACAAAAGTTTACTGTAAAACAGTTGGTTTTTTTTACAAAATGCTACTGTAAAATGTGTTTACAACCTTGTACTGTAAAAGTGTTTTTTTTACTAAATCTTACTGTAAGAGAGTTGGAGGTTTTTTGTGTACTAAAAAAACACTATTTTACAGTAATTTGTAAAAAAAAGAACCTTTTACAAAATGTTACTTTAAAATAAAATATTTCAGTAAAATGTTGACATATTTCTTTACAAAAGTTTACAGTAAAGTGTTTTTTTTAAACAATTTTACTATAATAGGGGATTTTTTTTCAACATTGTACTGTAAAAACCCTTTACAGTAAAATGTTGTAAAAAAAAAACCACCTATATTTTACAGTACAACTTTGTAAAACAAAAACACTATTTTACAGTAACATTTTGTTAAAAAAAACTTTACAAAATTTTACTGTAAAATAAAAAAAATTACAGTAAAATGTAAAAAAGATGTTTACAGTTTACAGTAAATAGTGTTTTTTTTTTTTTTTTACAAAATTGTACTATAAAATAGTGGCTTTTTTTTTACAACTTCGTACTGTAAAAAACACAATTTTTTACAGTAAAAATGTGTTAAAAAACCCCACTATATTTTACAGTAGAACAAAAACACTATTTTACAAAAAAATTGTAAAAAAAAAACTTTACAAAATGTTACTGTAAAATAAACTGAATATTGTTTTACAACAGTTTACAGTAAAAAAACACTATTTTTTACAGTAAAACTTTGTAAAACAAACACTATTTTACAGTAACATTTTGTTAAAAAAACCTACAAAATTTTACTGTAAAATAAACTATTTTACAGTAATATTTTGCAAAAAAGAACCTTTTACAAAATGTTACTTTAAAATAAAATGTTTCAGTAAAATGTTAACATATTTCTTTACAAAAGTTTACAGTACAGTGTTTTTTATTTAAACAATTTTACTATAATAGTGGATTTTTTTTACAACATTGTACTGTAAAAAAACACTTTTACAGTAACATTTTGTAGAAAAAAAAAACCTATTTTACAGTACAACTTTGTAAAACAAACATTATTTTAGAGTAACATTTTGTTTAAAAAAACTACAAAATTTTACTGTAAAATAAACAATTTTATAGTAAAATGTAAAAAAAAAATCTTTACAACAGTTCACAGTAAATAGTGTTTTTTTTTTTACAAAATTGTACTATAAAATAGTGGCTTTTTTTTACAACTTCGTACTGTAAAAAACACTATTTTTACAGTAAAAATGTGTTAAAAACCCCCACTATATTTTACAGTAAAACAAAAACACTATTTTACAATATCATTTTGTTAAAAAAAAAACATTTTACAAAATGTTACTGTAAAATAAACTGAACATTTTTTTACAACAGTTTACAGTAAAAAACACTATTTTTTTACAGTAAAACTTTGTAAAACAAAAACAATATTTTACAGTAACATTTTGTTAAAAAAAACTACAACATTTTACTGTAAAATAAACTATTTTACAGTAATATTTTGGAAAAAATAACCTTTTACAAAATGTTACTTTAAAATAAAATGTTTCAGTAAAATGTTAACATATTTCTTTACAAAAGTTTACAGTAAAGTGTTTTTTATTTTTATTTTACTATAATAGTGGATTTTTTTTACAATATTGTACTGTGAAAAAACAGTAAAATTGTGTAAAAAAAAACTATTTTACAGTACAACTTTGTAAAACACACTATTTTACAGTAACATTTTGTTTAAAAAAAACTACCAAATTTTACTGTAAAATAAACAATTTTACAGTAAAATGTAAAAAAAGTTTACAACAGTTTACAGTAAAGTGTTTTTTTTTTACAAAATGTTTCTATAAAATAGTGGCTTTTTTTTTTTTTTACAAAATTGTACTGTTAAAAACACTATTTTTTTTTACAGTAAAAATGTGTTTAAAAACCCCCACTACATTTTACAGTAAAACAAAAACACTATTTTACAATAACATTTTGTCAAAAAAAAACTTTACAAAATGTTACTGTAAAATAAGCTGAAATTTTTTTTACAACAGTTTACTGTAAAAAACACTATTTTTTACAGTAAAACAAACACTATTTTACAGTAACATTTTGTTAAAAAAACCTACAAAATGTTACTGTAAAATAAACTGAACATTTTTTTACAACAGTTTACCGTAAAAAACACTATTTTTTACAGTAAAACTTTGTAAAACAAAAACACTATTTTACAGTAACATTTTGTTAAAAAAAACCTACAAAATTTTACTGTAAAATAGACTATTTTACAGTAAAATGTTAAACATTTTTTACTAAATTTTACAAATAGTCTTTTTTTTTTTTTACAAAATGTTACTATAAAATAGTGGATTTTTTTTTACAACATTGTACTATTACTGTAAAAATAGTGTTTTTTTACAGTAACATTTTGTCAAAAAAACACTATTTTACAGTAAAACTTTGTAAAACAAAAAAAACACTATTTTACAGTCAAACTTTGTAAATGTAAAGTTTTTAACTGTAAAATAGACAGTTGACTTAAAATAAATGATATAATTAATAATGAAATCCACAGGCAAATTCATACATTCACGGTTACAAACGGTGGGGCCGTGTGGCCCTCAATGAAAACCACTCTGACATCCATGTTGTAGGCCAACCCCTATCCAGCCAAAGTAGGTCAAACTCACACAATCTTTTAACTTTTCCAAAAATACAGGGTTTATTGACTTAACTGCAATCAATACTTACAAAAAGAGGGGGAAAAAACAAACAGGCTCTCATATAAACTCACAGAAAGGACTGTAGTGAACAAACATGGCTGGAAAAAATACATTCAACAGTTTCTATTTTACTTTCTTTGTGTCCCAAAAAAAAATCAAAAATCTGCTCACCCCCTTCTACCAAATGTGGGGGGAAAAGAAGAAGAAAAAGTCCTCCATCATCCAATATAAAAAGGCACCAAAGGCCTCGGCTACCTGGAATGTATTGAAAAGAGGCACTTTAATAGTCAAGGTGGGGGGGGGGGGAATTTGCACGTGCACCAATGAACTTTTCCTTCATTTGGTCACACAGCAAACTGGGTAGAACAAAAGTTCTTAAAAGCACCCAAGTTACTTCTACCGTCCAGCTAGAAGCGGTAAAGTCCTGGAATATGTTGTCGCTAACAGCTAGCTACTGTTACGCTCTCATTGGGCAGATGGGAGGCGCGTGTAATTGCAGTTACGAGGGAGTACGAACCAGGAAGTGAAATAAATAATCAAAAAAAAAAAAAAGGCATTTTTTTTTTTTTGTCCCAGTTTCTCGCTTTAAATTAATTTTGACAAAAAAAAAAAAAAAAAGAGTAGTTGCAGAACGTTAAGTACAATATATTAAACTGTGGTGAAAACGAAAAGAAAAACAAAAAAGGAAAACTGACAAAATGTCTTCACAATCTTTAGATTAATATGGAAGATCATAATTTAACATAAAAGAAAATATATTCTATTGTTCATTATCCAGATAAATACAAAAAAATTAAACAAAAAAAATGCATATGATCACCAATAAATATGTTCTGATAAGTTAAATAAGCAGTGACAAGCAAAAAAACCTCCGGTCTGGAAAGTTCTTTAAACAACAATAACCGTAATAACATTAATAAAAAATAATTATCAAATGAAGAGAGCAAAACAAAACAAAAAAAAAGCAGTGGGAGGCACAAAAACCAAAATAGCTTGGAGATCCAATCTTGTCAAGTCACAGGTGAGGATGGGGCGAAAAAGGGGACGGGGCCACTTAAAGGTAAGTTCCCGAAAACAAAATAAACGAGCCAGTGACCAGCAACAGGATGAAAGAGATAAGGGGGGGTTGTGGGGGGGGGGGGGGCAACTTCCAGTTCAAAGTCCTTCCTGCAGACTCACCCAGATCACAATTACATAAGACACTGGGGTGGTGGGTGTGGGGTGGGGTGGGTTGGGGGGGTGGTGGCGGCGGCGGGGGAAACAAACAGTCCATTCACCCAAAAACTCCCCCTGCCCCCGCCCCCCCAGGCACTTTTTAATGACTTTTTTTCTGAAGTGACTTTAAAAAACTATTCATAACTTTTTTTTGTTGTCGTCGTTCGTGAGCCTCCACTCCCTCCAGGAAGTTGGGGGGCGGGGCCTCCTCTCTTTTCTAAGGCCACTTTGGAAAGCAAAAATGACAAACCCCCCCAAAAAAATAACCCCCCAAAAAACAGGCGCACTTTGCAAAAAAATAAAATAAAAAAAAGTCATTTGTCGTGATTTTTTTTTTTGTCCGTTTTCTCTTGGTGTCGTTTTTGGCACTATGACACGTGGCAGGCTACTCGTCAACAAAATAAACTGTGTGCAGATTAGCGGGGATGAAATGATTAGCTGACGCTTCCCTCTACTCGCTACGGCCTCGCGGCGCCGACGCCGCCTGGCGAGAGGTAGAAAGGGGGGCGCGCCACCGTTCTCCTCGTGTCAAAAAAAAGAAAGAAAAAAAAACAGAATAAGATAAAGAGTCTAGTCGTCGGAGATGGAAAGGCGGCTGAAGATGGGCAGGCGGCGGGTGGTGTCGAGCGTGGGCGACTCGGAGCCGCTCAGGCTGCCCCCGGAGCTGCTCTGGTAGCCCTCCTGGTCCGAGAGGGAATCGGGAGGGCTGGACGGGGACTCGAACATCTGAGGGGACTCCAACATGGGTCTGAAGTAGTAAGGCGTGCCGGTCGGGGAAGGGGGCGTGGGGTGTCCGGGGTCCGGGCCCGTGGGGTTGCTGCTCAAGCTGGGCCCGAACAGGTTGGCCAGCTCCTGGCTGGAGTAGGTGAAGGGGTTACTGCTGGGCCAGTCGGAGACCTCGTCGGGGAAGAACATGGGCGGCGGGGTGACGGACGTGGGGCTGTCTCGGAGCGCCGCCGAGCTGGAGAAGCCGGCGAAGCTGTAGCTGTGCTGCAGCCGGGGACGCTCCATCTCGCCGGTGGAGGAGGAGGAGGAGATTGACGACTTGAGCGGGGGCCCGCGGCGCTCCTCTGCGTTGTGGATGAAGTGGCAGCGGGGGCCGTACGGGCAGAACCCGATGGTGTGGAAGGTGCGGCACAGCTCCGTTTTGTACTTGGGGTGGCGGCTCAGGCTGCGCAGTTCGTGGATGCCGTGGGCGAACTGACACTTGTCGCCGTATTTGCAGGCGCCGTTCTCCTCGAAGGGCCGGCACAGCTCCGTCTTGTAGCGGCTAGAGTTCACTTGGCTTCCCGTGGGGCTGGCCGGGCCCAGGCACTTGTTGAGGAGCCGCTCGCCCGTCTCTGAGAAGGAGCGGTCCCGCAGGCGGTTCTCCTTGTTCGCCCCGGAGATCAGCAACGAGTGCTCGGCCGCCTTCAGACTGTTGAGGAACTGGTTCTGGCTGAACTTGGTGCCGCTGCTGACCGAGTGCCGCCGCTGGTACACGCCTCCCGCCGAGGGGGAGCCCACCGCCTTCCTGTCCAGCAGGGCTCCGGTGGGGCTGGGCATGGCCACGTTGGGGACCGTCATGGGGTTGTTGTTGAAGCCCAGCAGCTTGTTGTTCTGCGAAAGGACACAAATAATTACTGTGTGACTTTTTCTGGCTCGGACAAGCGGATGCAGGCCTAAAGAACGGAGCGGCAGCTGCTTTGGCCGCTTGCCCTGGCGGGGGAATGTGCAGCCGCCTGAGTAAAATGGAGCACATGAGAGTTGGACACTCGTTCGCCGCAAAAAAAAAGTGGCACTTTTATGTAAAATACTGTGAATATGCTGCAATTAGGAGGGAAATTAAATGTGGTTATTTTTGTTGTTGTTGTGGAGGACAAAATATTGGACAGCTAATCTGTCCAAGGAGGGTTAATGCCAGACAAATCTGGTGAATGATTAGCGAGCATGTGGCTGATTTGGGATCAGCCTTAAAAAAAAAAGAAAAAAAAAGTGGCGCACTCCAAACAAGCTAACTAGCCCGCACTCAACTTTTCAAACACACGTAAAAAAAAAAAAAAAAAAAACTCCATTCCTGCCGCCACAACACAGTCCAGGACAGGCGTAAAGAGCACGAACAGGTGAGAAGAGTTTATAAAACGATGAGGGGGGGAAAGAAAACGAGGGCATCATTCCTCCACACAAGCTAACCATGCTAGCTAGCTAGCCCGGCAGCTAACTGTTGGGGAAAAAAGACATAAAAGTTACCTTGTTCATCGCTTCAAAGTCGAAAAAATGCGACACCACAGCCGTGCTCATGATTGGGGGGGGAAAAAGTTGTTCCGGGCGCGAAGAAAAAAAAAAAACAACAACAACCAAACCGGCGGGTTGTTTGGAAGTTGAGGCCGTGCTGCAGTGCGTGTTTTGCGGGTCCTTCAACTCCCCAGTGCCGCTGGCCCGCCCCGACATTTGCCTTATAATCCTCCCGCAGGAGGAGCCTCGCCGCTGGGCGTCAACTTTGACGACTTTTACTCCCTCCCCTCTTTTTTATTTTTTTATTTGTGACTCCCTTTTTTTTCTGCTTCTTGCTCGAGGCAGCAGACATGTTTGCTGCTTCCAAGCAGAGTTCAAGTAAGTAAAGTGTTAAACAAAAGTCAGACACGGCTTGATGAATTATTTATGATAGCTTGAGCTTGTTGTTTACTTCTTTATCCTCCCCTCCGCTGGCTGCTCTGTCATTAATTTACTCCCTAATTGCTTCTAACATCACTGCTGGGACTTTCCAAACTTGTGTGGCGGTTATTAACTCCTTCACACACCCAGTAGGCTGCGGAACCTTCTAGAGACGTGGTGTCCAAAGTGTGGCCTGGGGGCCATTTGTGGCCCGCACACAAATGTGGCTGACACATTGTAAAAACACTATTAAAAAAACATAAACAGGTCAATCAATCAATCAATGCATAATATGTTTAGAGTTCAGTCCATAGTGGATCTAACATAATAGTGTGAGAGTCCAGTCCATAGTGGATCTAACATAATATTGTGAGACTCCAGTCCATAGTGGATCTAACATAATAGTGTGACAGTCCAGTCCATAGTGGATCTAACATATTAGTGAGAGTCCAGTCCATAGTGGATCTAACATAATAGTGAGAGTCCAGTCCATAGTGGATCTGACATAATAGTGTGAGAGTCCAGTCCATAGTGGATCTAACATAATAGTGAGAGTCCAGTCCATAGTGGATCTAACATAATAGTGAGAGAGTCAAGTCCATAGTGGATCTAACATAATAGTGAGAGAGTCAAGTCCATAGTGGATCTAACATAATAGTGTGAGAGTCCAGTCCATAGTGGATCTAACATAATAGTGTGAGAGTCCAGTCCATAGTGGATCTGACATAATAGTGTGAGAGTCCAGTCCATAGTGGATCTAACATAATAGTGAGAGTCCAGTCCATAGTGGATCTAACATAATAGTGAGAGAGTCAAGTCCATAGTGGATCTAACATAATAGTGTGAGAGTCCAGTCCATAGTGGATCTAACATAATAGTGTGAGAGTCCAGTCCATAGTGGATCTGACATAATAGTGTGAGAGTCCAGTCCATAGTGGTTCTAACCTAATATTGTGAGAGTCCAGTCCATAGTGGATGTAACATAATAGTGAGAGTCCAGTCCATAGTGGATCTAACATAATAGTGTGAGAGTCCAGTCCATAGTGGATCAAACATAATAGTGTGAGAGTCCAGTCCATAGATGATCTAACATAATATTGTGAGAGTCCAGGCCATAGTGGATCTAACATAATATTGTGAGAGTCCAGTCCATAGTGGATCTAACATAATAGTGTGAGAGTCCAGTCCATAGTGGATCTAACATAATAGTGTGAGAGTCCAGTCCATAGTGGATCTAACATAATAGTGTGACAGTCCAGTCCATAGTGGATCTAACATATTAGTGAGAGTCCAGTCCATAGTGGATCTAACATAATATTGTGAGACTCCAGTCCATAGTGGATCTAACATAATAGTGTGACAGTCCAGTCCATAGTGGATCTAACATATTAGTGAGAGTCCAGTCCATAGTGGATCTAACATAATAGTGAGAGTCCAGTCCATAGTGGATCTAACATAATAGTGTGAGAGTCCAGTCCATAGTGGATCTAACATAATAGTGTGAGAGTCCAGTCCATAGTGGATCTGACATAATAGTGTGAGAGTCCAGTCCATAGTGGTTCTAACATAATATTGTGAGAGTCCAGTCCATAGTGGATGTAACATAATAGTGAGAGTCCAGTCCATAGTGGATCTAACATAATAGTGTGAGAGTCCAGTCCATAGTGGATCAAACATAATAGTGTGAGAGTCCAGTCCATAGATGATCTAACATAATATTGTGAGAGTCCAGGCCATAGTGGATCTAACATAATATTGTGAGAGTCCAGTCCATAGTGGATCTAACATAATAGTGTGAGAGTCCAGTCCATAGTGGATCTAACATAATAGTGTGAGAGTCCAGTCCATAGTGGATCTAACATAATAGTGTGAGAGTCCAGTCCATAGTGGATATAACATAATAGTTTGAGAGTCCAGTCCATAGTGGATCCAACATAATAGTGAGATTTCAGTCCATAGTGGATCTAACATAATAGTGAGAGTCCAGTCCATAGTGGATCTAACATAATAGTGAGAGTCCAGTCCATAGTGGATATAACATAATAGTTTGAGAGTCCAGTCCATAGTGGATCTAACATAATAGTGTGAGAGTCCAGTCCATAGTGGATCTAACATAATAGTGAGAGTCCAGTCCATAGTGGATCTAACATAATAGTGTGAGAGTCCAGTCCATAGTGGATCTAACATAATAGTGAGAGTCCAGTCCATAGTGGATCTAACATAATAGTGAGAGTCCAGTCCATAGTGGATCTAACATAATAGTGTGAGAGTCCAGTCCATAGTGGATATAACATAATAGTGAGAGTCCAGTCCATAGAGGATCTAACATAATATTGTGAGAGTCCAGTCCATAGTGGATCTAACATAATATTGTGAGAGTCCAGTCCATAGTGGATCTAACATAATAGTGTGAGAGTCCAGTCCATAGTGGATCTAACATAATAGTGAGAGTCCAGTCCATAGTGGATCTAACATAATAGTGAGACTCCAGTCCATAGTGGATCTAACATAATAGTGTGAGAGTCCAGTCCATAGTGGATCTAACATAATAGTGTGAGAGTCCAGTCCATAGTGGATCTAACATAATATTGTGAGACTCCAGTCCATAGTGGATCTAACATAATAGTGTGAGAGTCCAGTCCATAGTGGATCTAACATAATAGTGTGAGAGTCCAGTCCATAGTGGATCTAATATAATATTGTGAGACTCCAGTCCATAGTGGATCTAACATAATAGTGTGAGAGTCCAGTCCATAGTGGATCTAACATAATAGTGAGAGTCCAGTCCATAGAGGATCTAACATAATATTGTGAGAGTCCAGTCCATAGTGGATCTAACATAATAGTGAGAGTCCAGTCCATAGTGGATCTAACATAATAGTGTGAGAGTCCAGTCCATAGTGGATCTAACATAATAGTGAGAGTCCAGGCCATAGTGGATCTAACATAATAGTGAGAGTCCAGGCCATAGTGGATCTAACATATTTGTGTGAGAGTCCAGTCCATAGACTAAAATTCGTTCCATCTTGTCCACTAGCGACGCTGAGATCATTATTCATGCGTTTGTTACGTCTCGTCTCGATTACTGTAACGTATTATTTTCGGGCCTCCCTATGTCTAGCATTAAAAGATTACAGTTGGTACAAAATGCGGCTGCTAGACTTTTGACAAAAACAAGAAAGTTTGATCATATTACGCCTATACTGTATATAAATGTATATACATATGTACATATATACATACCTATACTGGCTCACCTGCACTGGCTTCCTGCGCACTTAAGATGCGACTTTAAGGTTTTACTACTTACGTATAAAATACTACACGGTTTAGCTCCAGCCTATCTCGCCGATTGTATTGTACCATATGTCCCGACAAGAAATCTGCGTTCAAAGAACTCCGGCTTATTAGTGATTCCCAGAGCCAAAAAAAAGTCTGCGGGCTATAGAGCGTTTTCTATTCGGGCTCCAGTACTCTGGAATGCCCTCCCGGTAACAGTTAGAGATGCTACCTCAGTAGAAGCATTTAAGTCCCATCTTAAGGCTCATTTGTATACTCTAGCCTTTAAATAGACCCCCCTTTTTAGACCAGTTGATCTGCCGTTTCTTTTCTTCTCTCCTCTGCTCCCCTGTCCTTTGGGAGGAGGAGTTGCACAGGTCCGGTGGCCATGGATGAAGTGCTGACTGTCCAGAGTCGGGACCCCGGGTGGACCACTAGCCTGTGCATCGGTTGGGGACATCTCTGCGCTGCTGACCCGTCTCCGCTCGGGACGGTTTCCTGCTGGCCCCACTATGGACTGGACTCTCGCTGATGTGTTGGATCCACTGTGGACTGGACTTTCACAATATTATGTCAGACCCACTCGACATCCATTGCTTTCGGTCTCCCGTAGAGGGGGGGGGGGGGGGGGGGGGTTATGCGGTCCTCTCCAAGGTTTCTCATAGTCATTCACACCTGCGTCCCACTGGGGTGAGTTTTTGCTTGCCCGTATGTGGGCTCTGTACCGAGGATGTCGTTGTGGCTTGTGCAGCCCTTTGAGACACTTGTGATTTAGGGCTATATAAATAAACATTGATTGATTGATTGATAGTGGATCTAACATAATAGTGAGAGTCCAGTCCATAGCGGATCTAACATAATATTGTAAGAGTCCAGTCCATAGTGGATTTACCATAATAGTGAGAGTCCAGTCCATAGTGGATCTAACATTCCAAAATATTTTTTGTTAGATCTTTAAGATGGAAAGTGTAGCTGCCATTATGATGTGCAGTGATGTTTTCTAATGACCCTAAGTCTTGAACTATACAAAGTATTTCAATGGTTGGAATCTGCGCTTATGGATGATATACCAGTTACTATGGGAATCGAATTAGTTACTATGGTCATCTAATTAGTTACTATGGTCATCTACGTCACAGCAGCTCAGACGAGGCACCAGGTAGTGTGGGCTGGAAGCGTTTCCACAGACACGGAAGGAGCTTTTCACAACAAAGTTCTAAAGCTTAGTGATATATCAGATTGTAGGTGGGTTTATTTTGTACCCTTCGCGGTCATATTTCACTGCATTTTTGTTGCGTTTCACTTGATTGTAAAATATGTGGATCGAAAGGGGGTGTGACATTCATATTTTGTCAATACTCCATGTTTTATCATTCATAGAAAAATGTCAAATTCCATTACGTTTTTAAGGCGGCCTGTCATAACGTTTTTAGCATACAATCAGATATTATAGTGAAGTTTTGTATTAGTGTCCCTAAAAATAGATATACCGGCCCCCAGACACATTTTGTTCTCTAAATGTGGCCCCCGAGTCAAAATAATCGCCCAGGCCTGATCTACTATAATAGTGAGAGTCCAGTCCATAGTGGATCTAACATAATATTGTGAAAGTCCAGTCCATAGTGGATCTAACATAATATTGTGAGAGTCCAGTCCATAGTGGATCTAACATAATAGTGTGTGAGTCCAGTCCATAGTGGATCTAATATAATAGTGAGAGTCCAGTCCATAGTGGATCTAGCATAATAGTGAGAGTCCAGTCCATAGTGGATCTAACATAATATTATGAGAGTCCAGTCCATAGTGGATCCAACATAATAGTGAGACTCCAGTCCATATTGGATCTAACATAATAGTGAGAGTCCAGTCCATAGTGGATCTTACATAATAGGGTGAGAGTCCAGTCCATAGTGGATCTAACATAATAGTGTGAGAGTGCAGTACATAGTGGATCTAACATAATAGTGTGAGAGTCCAGTCCATAGTGGATCTAACATAATAGTGAGAGTCCAGTCCATATTGGATCTAACATAATAGTAAGAGTCCAGTCCATAGTGGATCTAACATAATATTGTGAAAGTCCAGTCCATAGTGGATCTAACATAATAGTGTGAGAGTCCAGTCCATAGTGGGGCCAGCAGGAGATCATCTTGAGCGGAGACAGGCCATTAGCGCAGAGACGTCCCCAACTAATACACAGATGAGTGGTCCACCCTGGGTCCCGACTTTGGACAGCTAGCGGCTCATCCGTGGTCACCGAATCTGTGCCCCCCCTTCTCCACGAAGGAGAGGGGGGCAGAGCAGAAAAGAAACGGCAGATCAACTGGTCTAAAAGGGAGTCCATTTAAAGGCTAGAGTATACAAATGAGTTTTAAGATGGGACTTAAATGCTTCTACTGAGGTAGCATCTCTAACTGTTACCGGGAGGGCATTCCAGAGTACTGGAGCCCCAATAGAAAACGCTCTATAGCCCGCAGACTATTTTTGGGCTCTGGGAATCACTAATAAGCCGGAGTTCTTTGAAGGCAGATTTCTTGCCGGGACTAATGGTACAATACAATCAGCAAAATAGGATGGAGCTAGACCGTGTAGTAGTGCACAGGAAGCCAGTGCAGGTGAGCCAGTATAGGCGTAATATGATCAAACTTTCTTGTTATTGTCAAAAGTCACTGGATAGGTTCGCAGCCGAGTGTGAAGCGCCTGGAATGAAAATCAGCACCTCCAAGTCCGAGTCCGTGGTTCTCGCCCGAGAAAGGGTGGAGTGCCATCTCCAAGTTGGGGAAGAGACCTTGCCCCATGTGGAGGAGTTCAAGTACCTTCGAGTCTTGTTCATGAGTGAGGGAAGAGTGGATAGTGAGGTCGACAGGCGTATCGGTGCGGCGTATTCGGTAATGCGGACCCTGTATCGATCCGTTGTGGTGCAGAAGGAGCTGAGCCGGAAGGCAAAGCTCTTAATTTACCGGTCGATCTACGTTCCCATCCTCACCTATGGTCATGAGCTTTAGGTTATGACCGAAAGGACAAGATCACGGGTACAAGCGGACACATTTTGTTTCCTCCGCCGGGTGGCCGGGCTCTCCCTTTGAGATAGGGGAAAGGGAAGTCTTGGGCTTCTCTGCTTAGGCTGCTGCCCCTGCCGCCCGACCCCGGATAAGCGGAAGAAAATGGATTGATGGATGGAGTGTTGTTATGAATTATTGTTCTATTCAGGGCTCCAATTACTTCACATCAAATATTCCACTTTGAAAACATTTTGGGGAAAATAATAGATGATAATAATAAATATTTTTTACTCTATTAACGTCTAACTTCGAACCTCGGTTTGGACATCGATGTGTGGGTTTTCTCCGTGCAACCCAGTTTCCGCCCACATTCCAAAAATACTATGTTAGCTTCCAGGCTGATGATTTTAGCTTGTCCTGAAGAATTTAGACTTGGACTTAGACTTAGAGTTAGACTTCCTTTTTATTGTCATTCAAATGTGAACTTTACAGTACGGATACGAACGAACGTTGCATTAGCTCATGGTAGTGCAGGATAAAAAAGCAATAAGGTGTAGATATAAATAAATAAATAGCTTACAATACATTGCACTTTTTCATATGCATCCACATCTATGGATGTATGTTATATTGTCTTTTTTACTCCAGCGAGTTAATCCGTTTTGGGGGGAGTTGAGGGGATCATTTAATTATGATGCGTTCAAGAGTCTTACGGCCTGAGGGAAGAAGCTGTTACAGAACCTGGAGGTTCTGCTTCGGAGGCTGTGGAACCTCTTTCTAGAGTCCAGCAGTGAAAACAGTCCTTGGTGGGGGTGGGAGGAGTCTTTGCATATTTTCTGAGCCCTGGTCAGGCAGCGGCTTTTTGCGATCTCCTGGATAGGAGGAAGAGGAGTCCTGATGATCTTTTCCGCCGTCCTCACCACTCTCTGGAGAGACTTCCAGTCTGAGGCAATTTGGAGGTAATTCTCCTTTTCCATTGTCCCGTTTACTCTCTGTAAAGCACCAGTTCCATTGGCAGCAAAACAGGCCCAGAGCATAAAACTACCACCACCATGCTTGACGGTAGGGTGGTGTTCCTGGGATTAAATGGCCTCACCTTTTCTCCTCCAAACATATTGCTGGGTATTGTGGCCAAACAGCTCCATTTTTGTTTCATCTGAGCACAGAACTTTCCTCCAGAAGGTCTTATCTTTGTCCATGTGATCAGCAGCAAACTTTAGACGAGCCTTAAGGTGTGGCTTCTGGAGCAAGGGCTTCCTTCTTGCATGGTAGCCTCTCAGTCCATGGCGATGCAAAACCCGCTTGACTGCGGACACTGACACCTGTGTTCCAGCAGCTTCCAATTCATTGCAGAACTGCTTTTTGGTGGTTTTTGGATGACTCTTGATCATCCTGACCAATTTTCAGGTGAGAGAATACTACCACCACCATGCTTGACGGTAGGCTGGTGTTCCTGGGATTAAAAGGCCTCACCTTTTCTCCTCCAAACATATTGCTGGGTATTGTGGCCATGCAGCTCCATTTTTGTTTCATCTGACCACAGAACTTTCCTCCAGAAGGTCTTATCTTTGTCCATGTGATCAGCAGCAAACTTTAGACGAGCCTTAAGGTGTGGCTTCTGGAGCAAGGGCTTCCTTCTTGCATGGTAGCCTCTCAGTCCATGGCGATGCAAAACCCGCTTGACTGCGGACACTGACACCTGTGTTCCAGCAGCTTCCAATTCATTGCGGACCTGCTTTTTGGTGGTTTTTGGTTGACTCTTGATCATCCTGACCAATTTTCAGGTGAGAGAATACTACCACCACCATGCTTGACGGTAGGCATGGTGTTCCTGGGATTAAAGGCCTCACCTTTTCTCTTCCAAACAAATTGCTGGGTATTGTGGCCAAACAGCTCCATTTTTGTTTCATCCGACCACAGAACTTTCCTCCAGAAGGTCTTATCTTTGTCCATGTGATCAGCAGCAAACTTTAGACGAGCCTTAAGGTGTGGCTTCTGGAGCAAGGGCTTCCTTCTTGCACGGTAGCCTCTCAGTCCATGGCGATGCAAAACCCGCTTGACTGCGGACACTGACACCTGTGTTCCAGCAGCTTCCAATTCATTGCAGACCTGCTTTTTGGTGGTTTTTGGTTGACTCTTGATCATCCTGACCAATTTTCAGGTGAGAAAATACTACCACCACCATGCTTGACGGTAGGCTGGTGTTCCTGGGATTAAAAGGCCTCACCTTTTCTCCTCCAAACATATTGCTGGGTATTGTGGCCAAACAGCTCCATTTTTGTTTCATCCGACCACAGAACTTTCCTCCAGAAGGTCTTATCTTTGTCCATGTGATCAGCAGCAAACTTTAGACGAGCCTTAAGGTGTGGCTTCTGGAGGAAGGGCTTCCTTCTTGCATGGTAGCCTCTCAGTCCATGGCGATGCAAAACCCGCTTGACTGCGGACACTGACACCTGTGTTCCAGCAGCTTCCGATTCATTGCAGACCTGCTTTTTGGTGGTTTTTGGTTGACTCTTGATCATCCTGACCAATTTTCAGGTGAGAGAATACTACCACCACCATGCTTGACGGTAGGCTGGTGTTCCTGGGATTAAAAGGCCTCACCTTTTCTCCTCCAAACATATTGCTGGGTATTGTGGCCATGCAGCTCCATTTTTGTTTCATCTGACCACAGAACTTTCCTCCAGAAGGTCTTATCTTTGTCCATGTGATCAGCAGCAAACTTTAGGCGAGCCTTAAAGTGTGGCTTCTGGAGCAAGGGCTTCCTTCTTGCATGGTAGCCTCTCAGTCCATGGCGATGCAAAACCCGCTTGACTGCGGACACTGACACCTGTGTTCCAGCAGCTTCCAATTCATTGCGGACCTGCTTTTTGGTGGTTTTTGGTTGACTCTTGATCATCCTGACCAATTTTCAGGTGAGAGAATACTACCACCACCATGCTTGACGGTAGGCATGGTGTTCCTGGGATTAAAGGCCTCACCTTTTCTCTTCCAAACAAATTGCTGGGTATTGTGGCCAAACAGCTCCATTTTTGTTTCATCTGACCACAGAACTTTCCTCCAGAAGGTCTTATCTTTGTCCATGTGATCAGCAGCAAACTTTAGACGAGCCTTAAAGTGTGGCTTCTGGAGCAAGGGCTTCCTTCTTGCACGGTAGCCTCTCAGTCCATGGCGATGCAAAACCCGCTTGACTGCGGACACTGACACCTGTGTTCCAGCAGCTTCCAATTCATTGCAGACCTGCTTTTTGGTGGTTTTTGGTTGACTCTTGATCATCCTGACCAATTTTCAGGTGAGAGAATACTACCACCACCAAGCTTGACGGTAGGCTGGTGTTCCTGGGATTAAAAGGCCTCACCTTTTCTCCTCCAAACATATTGCTGGGTATTGTGGCCAAACAGCTCCATTTTTGTTTCATCTGAGCACAGAACTTTCCTCCAGAAGGTCTTATCTTTGTCCATGTGATCAGCAGCAAACTTAAACGAGCCTTAAGGTGTGGCTTCTGGAGCAAGGGCTTCCTTCTTGCATGGTAGCCTCTCAGTCCATGGCCATGCAAAACCCGCTTGACTGCGGACACTGACACCCGTGTTCCAGCAGCTTCCAATTCTTTGCAGACCTGCTTTTTGGTGGTTTTTGGTTGACTCTTGATCATCCTGACCAATTTTCAGGTGAGAGAATACTACCACCACCATGCTTGAAGGTAAGAATGGTGTTCCTGGGATTAAAGGCCTCACCTTTTCTCCTCCAAACAAATTTCTGGGTATTGTGGCCAAACAGCTCCATGTTTGTTTCATCTGAGCACAGAACTTTCCTCCAGAAGGTCTTATCTTTGTCCATGTGATCAGCAGCAAACTTAAACGAGCCTTAAGGTGTGGCTTCTGGAGCAAGGGCTTCCTTCTTGCATGGTAGCCTCTCAGTCCATGGCCATGCAAAACCCGCTTGACTGCGGACACTGACACCCGTGTTCCAGCAGCTTCCAATTCTTTGCAGACCTGCTTTTTGGTGGTTTTTGGTTGACTCTTGATCATCCTGACCAATTTTCAGGTGAGAGAATACTACCACCACCATGCTTGAAGGTAAGAATGGTGTTCCTGGGATTAAAGGCCTCACCTTTTCTCCTCCAAACAAATTTCTGGGTATTGTGGCCAAACAGCTCCATTTTTGTTTCATCTGACCACAGAACTTTCCTCCAGAAGGTCTCATCTTTGTCCATGTGATGTCAGATGAAACAAATCAATCAAACAATCATTCTATCACAAAAAAATAAGAGTTGTAGAAATGATCGGAGACCCAAGACACCCATGAGATTATGTTCTTTACAAGTGTGTGTCAACTTTTGACCACGACTGTATATCGATATCGTTTTTATCGCCTTTGGTGATGCCATCCGATCGGAACGTGTATCGGGTTCTAAAAGAGGCGAGTGAAACTTATACACATCTTTTGGCGCTCCTTCCTCCTCTTCCTCCATGACACAGCAGCCAGCGGCCATGTGCAGAGTCAATGTCAGGGTTGGCTTGCAACACAAGAGGGAAAAAAGAAACCAGCGAGAGGGGAGGAAGGGGTGAGAAGAAAAGACGAAGAGGAGGAGATTTATGGCAGCCGTTTATTACTACACAGGACCGCCTGAGGGAGGTGGGGGGCTTCAGTCGTTTGGGGGGGGAAACATTCCCTTTCTTTGTCCTTTTCCTACACAAGAGCCACACACACACACACACACTCACACACACGGGGCCCGGGAAGTTGTTGTTTTTTCCCTCCCCCTCCGTCCACCGCCCCTCTCTCCGAGATTGCTCTCCCACCCGCACGCTCTCCCGCTTTCCAAATTTTCATAAAGTGACCTTTCAAAGCGGTTATCTTTAGCACAAGTTGGGGAGGCGGAGCCAATATGACGGCATGCAAACGCGGGCTAGCTGTGCGTGTTAGCGTTAGCATGGAAGAGCGGTTTTACGAGGCGGGGGGTGGGGGGGGGGTGGTGATCTCCACAGACGACAGGGTGGATGACAGACTTGCTGGAAGTCACGTCTGCAGTTCAAAGGCCTTGTCAGCCATTGATTGGCCACGCTCCAGCCCACTTCACACCTCATTGTGCACTCAATAATGCTGACATTTCCATGACTTGGTGGATTTTTTGCTGTAGAACGATATCAATATATACTGTATGACGATAGAGACATAATCGATATATATATATAATTTTTTTGGGCACATCATATAGTAGATGTAGATGATCTATATCTGCTGTACACATTTACTTTACTAAAGAGAAGTGTGGGATACTTCTCGTGTTGCCTTATTTGTATTTGACTTCTCCTTCTCCTCTTCCTCCTTTTTCTTCTTCTTCTTCTTCTTCTTCTTCTTCTTCTTCTTCTTCTTCTTCTTCTTCTTCTTCTTCTTCTTCTCCTCCTTTTACTTCTTCTTCTTCTTCTTCTTGTTCTTCTTGTTGTTCTTCTTCTCCTTCTCCTTCTCCTTCTCCTTCTCCTTCTCCTTCTTCTTAATCTTCATCTTCTTCTTAATCTTAACCGTCTTCTTCTTATTATTATTTTCCTTCTTCTTCTTCTTCTTCTTCTTCTTCTTCTTCTTCTTCTTCTTCTTCTTCTTCTTCTTCTTCTTCTTCTTCTTTTTCTTCTTCTTCTTGTTCTCCTCCTCCTTCTTCTTCTTCTTAATCTTCTTCTTCTTCTTAATCTTCTTAATCGTCTTCTTATTATTATTTTCCTTCTTCATCTTCTTCTTCTTCTTCTTCTTCTTCTTTTCCTTCTCCTTTTCCTTCTCCTTCTCCTTCTTCGTCGTCTTTTCCTTCTTCTTCTCCTTGTCCTCCTCCTCCTTATTCTTCTTAATCTTCTTAATCATCTTCTTCTTATTATTATTTTCTTTCTCCTTCTCCTTCTCCTTATTCTTCTCCTCCTCCTCCTCCTTCTTCTTAATCTTCTTAATTTCCTTCTCCCTTTCCTTCTCCTCCTTTTCCTTTTCCTTCTCCTTCTCCTTCTTTTCCTTTTCCTTTTCCTTCTCCTTTTCCTTTTCCTTCTCCTTCTCCTTCTCCTTCTCTTTCTTCCTCTTCTCCTGCTTCTCTTTCTATTTCTTCTTCTGCTTTATTTTCTTCTTCTTTTTCTCCTTCTTCTTTTCTTATTCTTCTTTTTCTTCTCCATCTTCTTCTCATCTGTCTTCTTCTTTTTCTCTTTCTTCTTCTTCTTCTTCTTCTTCTTCTTCTTCTTCTTCTTCTTCTTCTTCTTCTTCTTCTTCTTCTTCTTCTTCTTCTTCTTCTTCTTCTTCTTCTTCTTTTTCCTCTACTTCTACTCATTATCGTTCTTCCTCTTCTTCTCCTCCTCCTCGTCCTCCTTCTCCTACTACTTCTTCTTCTTATCCTCCTTCTTCTTCTTCTTCTTCTCATCCTTCTTCTTCTTCTTCTTCTTCTTCCTATTCTCCTTATCCTTCTCCTTCTCCTTCTTCTCCTTGTTCTCCTTCTTCTTCTTCTCTTTCATCTTCTCTTTCTTCTTCTTCTCCTTGCCATTCTCTTTCTTCTTCTCCTTCTTCGTCTTCTTTTAATGGATTTACAGTATTATTTGGTGCATATTATTTGGTGCAGCCGGGCCGGAGCAGGAGGGGATAGAAAGATGAACAAAGGAAGACAGAGGGAGACATTGCAGGGACGAGAGGGGGATAAGACAGAGAGACAACAACAACAACAACAACAACAACAACAACAGAACAGCATCAGCAAACAGGATATATACAAATATGATACTAAAAATGATAGCAAAGAAGCAGTTAGTGAAATAAATATTAATAATACAGAAATGACAATGAACATTATTACACTACAAATGGATCAATACAAATACCAATAAAATATATCACTATTGATAATGAACAATAACAATAATTGACCTCTATTATCAACAATACAATTGTTTCAAATTCAACAAATCATATATGGAATGATAACTAGAGATGCAAAAGAATGCAGAAAAATGGAGGGGAAGAAAGAGAAGCAAACCGTATTAACCTTGTACATTGTTATAGTAACAATAGGTTATTAAAGATATTCATTTTAAAAAGTGTCGGAAGAAAGCAGAAGTTGGTTGCATGAACAAAGGGGCACTCGCTCTCACGTAACCGAGCAACGCAGGAAGTGGTCACTGATCGGTAGGAGTGACACGCTAACAGCCAATCAGGTAACAGTATCAACTGTCAAGTTCGGTTGCGCCATCTTGTTGTCTGGCGGTTGATTCTCTGCATGGAGTGAGAAGAGAAAGTAAAAATAAGCGAATAAACTGTAGATAAAAAAGGAAAAGTCACCATGGACCGTAGTCGGACTAACGTGGTCTGTAAGTCAGTCCGTGTCCATGCACTAAATTAGTCTGATTCCTCAAATAAGCATCCTACCAGCCAAGGAAACACCTTAATCCGACCAAGTTCAGGTTTCTAACAACTGGATTATGCGATTAAGAAGCAGGTCTCCCGAGTGGGTGTGTGCCGAATGACATACCAATGCGAGGAAAGAGAATAAAGCAGGTATAATAAACCTCTTCACGCTGCATTTATGAACTCCAAATTGATAAACAACAATTCTGTATTCTGTACAACTGGCAAGATAGTCCAGTTCAGTGTTTTTCAACCTTTTTTTGAGGCAAGGCACATTTTTAGCGTAGAAAAAATGCGCAGGCACACCACCAGCAGAAATCATTAAAAAAACGAACCTCAATTGACGGTAAAAAGTCGTTGTCGCAATTGTTGGGTATGACTTTAAAGCATAACCGAGCATGCAAACTCAGTGATCAACCTTAAGAAAGTCAATGACTTCACCATAAAAGTGGGTGACATTGTTATCACCAGGAAAGATGAGGTCACCTACCTAGGTTCCATTCTAGAGGCTAACCTTTCCTGCTATAAAATGGCAACAAAGGTAATCAAAAAGGTTAACCAACGAACGAGATTTCTCTACAGAATTTCCTCTCTGGTCAACAAAAGCACCTTGAGGATTCTGGCGGGAACTCTCGTTCAACCCTTTTCCGATTACGCATGCACCTCCTGGTACCCTAGCACCTCCAAAACCCTCAAATCTAAACTCCAAACATCTCAGAACAAGCTAGTCAGATTACTTCTAGACCTCCACCCCAGATCCCACCTCACTCCTACCCACTTCTCCAAAGTGGGCTGGCTCAAGGTGGAGGACAGAGTTAAACAACTTGCACTGAGCCTAGTCTATAAAATCCGCTACACCTCCCTGATACCGAAGTACATGTCAAACTACTTCCTTAACGTAAATGACCGCCATAACCACAACACCAGGGGGAGCTCCACTAACCACGTTAAACCCAGATTCCGAACTAACAAAGGTCTTAACTCATTCTCTTTCTATGCCACATCAATGTGGAATGCGCTCCCAACAGGTATAAAAGAAAGGGCATCTCTATCCTCCTTCAAAACCGCAATAAAAGTTCACCTCCAGGCAGCTACAACCCTAAACTAACACCCTCCCCGGATTGCTAACAATCAAATGTAAACAATCAAATGCAGATACTTTTTCTTATGCCTTCTGATCTCTCTCTCTCTCTCTCTCTCTCTCTCTCTCTCTCTCTCTCTCTCTCTCTCTCTCTCTCTCTCTCTCTCTCTCTCTATGTCCACTACTTGATGTCCATATCCCCCCCCCCTCCACACCCCTGATTGTAAATAATGTAAATAATTCAATGTGATTATCTTATGTGATGACTGTATTATGATGATAGTATATATCTGATAGTATATATCTGTATCATGAATCAATTTAAGTGGACCCCGACTTAAACAAGAAAGAAAAACGTATTCGGGTGTTACCATTTAGTGGTCAATCGTACGGAATATGTACTTCACTGTGCAACCTACTAATAAAAGTCTCAATCAATCAAAAAAAAGCATCACTATAGCTCTTGTCTCAAAGTCATCATCATCGGCGGTCACTCGAACGAGTATGACGATCCTCCTGGTAGGGGTGTATCCCTTTATGGAGGATGCCTGTGCGTGACTTTGTTTTACGTGGGGAGACTGGTGCACAGACGGTCACCACACGATCCTTGACAGAATCGGGTCAGGGTCCAGTGGCGTGGAGTCCGAGACGACTGGGGGACCCTTTTCTGCTGCAGCCTTCTTCCGCCGTTGTGGTAGTTCTTAAATCTACCGTCTTCCGCCTGCTCCGCCGTTGAGGTCTTCACCGTATCCCTGGCTAGGGGGAAGTCAGGTACCAGGCCTTTGCCAAGGACCACCTGGGGTAACAGTAGTAAAGGGGTTAACCTCGTAGTGCCCCAAGACCCCGTAGAGGAGCCTCCACTGCCGGATGCACTTTAACGTCATGCCCAGGACAGTCTCAAAGTAGGTGTACTGTCACTGTTTTGCTGTTTTCCT
>NC_084733.1:4254309-4274309 GCF_033978785.1 Entelurus aequoreus | reverse complement strand
ATAGGACCGATATCAACATTAGATCGGGACACCACTAATAAATATCACTGCTTTTTACATGCAAGTCAGTATCATCCGATACTCGATGTTTTGCTGCTATAGGACAGATATCAACATTGGATCGGGACACCACTAATAAATATCACTGCTTTTTACATGCAAGTCAGTATCATCCGATACTCGATGTTTTGCTGCTATAGGACAGATATCAACATTGGATCGGGACACCACTAATAAATATCACTGCTTTTTACATGCAAGTCAATATCATCCGATACTTGACATTTGGCTTATATCGGTCCGATATCAAAATCAGATCAGGACACCACTAATAAATATGACTGCTGGTATCGCTTATATCAAACACTTTACATGCAAGTCACTATCATCCGGTACTTGACTTTTTGTTGACATAGGACCGATATCAACATTAGATTGGGACACCACTAATAAATATGGCTGCTTTTTACATGCAAGTCAATTTCATCCGATACTTGACATTTGGCTGATATTGGACCAATATTTGATATCAAAATCAGATTGGGACACCACTAATAAATATGACTAATCATATCGCTTATATCGAACATTTTACATGCAAGTCAATATCATCCGATACTTGACTTTTGGCTGTTATAAGACCGATATTTGATATCAAAATCAGATCGGGACACCACTAATAAAAATGACTGCTTTTTACATGCAAGTCAATATCATTCGATACTTGACATTTTGTTGACATAGGACCGATATCAACATCAGATTGGGACACCACTAATAAATATGACAGTCAATATCATCCAATACTTGACATTTAGCTGATATCGGACCGATATTTGATATCAAAATCAGATCGGGACACCACTAATAAAAATATGACTGCTCGTATCGCTTACATCAGACATTTTTCATGAAAGTCACCATCATCCGATACTCGATGTTTTGCTGCTGTAGGACAGATATCAACATTAGTTTGGGACACCACTAATAGATATGACTGCTGGTATCGCTTATATCGAACATTTTACATGCAAGTAACAATCATCCGATACTTGACTTTTTGCTGATGTAGGACCGATATCAACATTAGATTGGGACACCACTAATAAATAAGACTGTTTTTTACATGCAAGTCAATATCATCTGATACTTGACATTTGGCTGATATCGGACCGATATCAAAATCAGATTGGGGCACTACTAATAAATATGACTGCTCGTATCGCTTACATCGGACATTTTTCATGCAAGTCAATATCATCCGATACTTGACTTTTGGCTGTTATAGGACCGATATTTGATATCAAAATCAGATCGGGACACCACTAATAAATATGACTGCTGGTATCGCTTATATCGAACATTTTACATGCAAGTAACTATCATCCAGTACTTGACTTTTTGCTGATATAGGACCGATGTGACTGCTCGTATCGCTTATATCGGACATTTTTCATTCAAGTCAATATCACCCGATACTTGACATTTGGTTGATATATGACCAATATCAACATCAGATTGGGACACCACTAATAAATATGGCTGCTTTTTACATGCAAGTCAATATCATCTGATACTTGACATTTGGCTGATATCGGACCAATATTTGATATCAAAATCAGATCGGGACACACTAATAAATATGACTGCTCGTATCGCTTATATCGACCATTGTACATGTAAGTCAATATCATCCGATACTTGAATTTTGGCTGTTATAAGACCGATATTTCATATCAAAATCAGATCGGGACACCACTAATAAATATGACTGCTCGTATCGCTTGAATCGAACATTTTACATGCAAGTAAATATCATCCGATACTTGACATTTGGCTGATATCGGACCGATATCAAAATCATATCGGGGAACCACTAATACATATGACTGCTTTTTACTTGTAAGTCAATATAATCCGATACTTGACTTTTTGTTGACATAGGACCGATATCAACATTACATTGGGACACCACTATTAAATATGACTGTGTTTTACATGCAAGTCAGTATCATTCGATACTTGACATTTGGCTGATATCGGACCGATATTTGATAACAAAATCAGATCGGTACACCACTAATAAATATGACTGCTTTTTACATGCAAGTCAATATCATCCGATACTTGACTTTTGGCTGATATCGGACCGATATCAACATCAGATTGGGACACCACTAATACATATGACTGCTTTTTACATGCAAGTCAGTATCATCCGATACTTGACTTTTGGCTGATATCGGACCGATATCAACATCAGATCGGGACACCACTAATACATATGACTGCTTGTATGTGATGATGACAAAAAGCTGATACTACTTGACTTGTTGTTTGTATTGTTGTCCCTCGGTCTTGTGTAACGTGAATACAATCCTTCTAAGACACAAAAGCTCTTCGGAGCTTTTCTAGTCCTCACATGATCTTCTTTGTGCAGCGTGGCATCGTTCTGACTTCCTGATTGGACTCGCTCTCGCTATCTGTATCGTCTCTTTCTGTCGGACCTCCCGCGGTGCTCCCTGAACTCTTTGCCCTCTTCTACACTTCTGCTGGTTTCTCCGACAGCTGCTCAGACAGGTTCTTCCACTTTAGTCTAGTCTTGCTGGCTTCCTGTGGGCCCCTCCAGGTTCTTCCACTTTAGTCTAGTCTTGCTGGCTTCATGTGGGCCCCTCCAGGTTCTTCCACTTCAGTCTAGTCTTGCTGGCTTCATGTGGGCCCCTCCAGGTTCTTCCACTTTAGTCTAGTCTTGCTGGCTTCATGTGGGCCCCTCCAGGTTCTTCCACTTCAGTCTAGTCTTGCTGGCTTCATGTGGGCCCCTCCAGGTTCTTCCACTTCAGTCTAGTCTTGCTGGCTTCATGTGGGCCCCTCCAGGTTCTTCCACTTCAGTCTAGTCTTGCTGGCTTCATGTGGGCCCCTCCAGGTTCTTCCACTTCAGTCTAGTCTTGCTGGCTTCATGTGGGCCCCTCCAGGTTCTTCCACTTCAGTCTAGTCTTGCTGGCTTCATGTGGGCCCCTCCAGGTTCTTCCACTTCAGTCTAGTCTTGCTGGCTTCATGTGGGCCCCTCCAGGTTCTTCCACTTCAGTCTAGTCTTGCCATGGCTTCATGTGGGCCCCTCCAGGTTCTTCCACTTCAGTCTAGTCTTGCTGGCTTCATGTGGGCCCTCCAGGTTCTTCCACTTCAGTCTAGTCTTGCCATGGTTTCATGTGGGCCCCTCCAGGTTCTTCCACTTTAGTCTAGTCTTGCTGGCTTCATGTGGGCCCCTCCAGGTTCTTCCACTTCAGTCTAGTCTTGCCATGGCTTCATGTGGGCCCCTCCAGGTTCTTCCACTTCAGTCTAGTCTTGCTGGCTTCATGTGGGCCCTCCAGGTTCTTCCACTTCAGTCTAGTCTTGCCATGGTTTCATGTGGGCCCCTCCAGGTTCTTCCACTTTAGTCTAGTCTTGCTGGCTTCATGTGGGCCCCTCCAGGTTCTTCCACTTTAGTCTAGTCTTGCTGGCTTCATGTGGGCCCCTCCAGGTTCTTCTACTTTAGTCTAGTCTTGCTGGCTTCATGTGGGCCCCTCCAGGTTCTTCCACTTTAGTCTAGTCTTGCTGGCTTCATGTGGGCCCCTCCAGGTTCTTCCACTTCAGTCTAGTCTTGCTGGCTTCATGTGGGCCCCTCCAGGTTCTTCCACTTCAGTCTAGTCTTGCTGGCTTCATGTGGGCCCCTCCAGGTTCTTCCACTTCAGTCTAGTCTTGCTGGCTTCATGTGGGCCCCTCCAGGTTCTTCCACTTCAGTCTAGTCTTGCTGGCTTCATGTGGGCCCCTCCAGGTTCTTCCACTTCAGTCTAGTCTTGCCATGGTTTCATGTGGGCCCCTCCAGGTTCTTCCACTTCAGTCTAGTCTTGCCATGGTTTCATGTGGGCCCCTCCAGGTTCTTCCACTTCAGTCTAGTCTTGCTGGCTTCATGTGGGCCCCTCCAGGTTCTTCCACTTCAGTCTAGTCTTGCCATGGTTTCATGTGGGCCCCTCCAGGTTCTTCCACTTCAGTCTAGTCTTGCTGGCTTCATGTGGGCCCCTCCAGGTTCTTCCACTTCAGTCTAGTCTTGCCATGGTTTCATGTGGGCCCCTCCAGGTTCTTCCACTTTAGTCTAGTCTTGCTGGCTTCATGTGGGCCCCTCCAGGTTCTTCCACTTTAGTCTAGTCTTGCTGGCTTCATGTGGGCCCCTCCAGGTTCTTCCACTTCAGTCTAGTCTTGCTGGCTTCATGTGGGCCCCTCCAGGTTCTTCTACTTTAGTCTAGTCTTGCTGGCTTCATGTGGGCCCCTCCAGGTTCTTCCACTTTAGTCTAGTCTTGCTGGCTTCATGTGGGCCCCTCCAGGTTCTTCCACTTCAGTCTAGTCTTGCTGGCTTCATGTGGGCCCCTCCAGGTTCTTCCACTTCAGTCTAGTCTTGCTGGCTTCATGTGGGCCCCTCCAGGTTCTTCCACTTCAGTCTAGTCTTGCTGGCTTCATGTGGGCCCCTCCAGGGGCCATAGCTGTCCTCCCCTGGTCCTGGAGACACTATCAGGCTGCAGGCCTCCCCCTCCTTGCTGATAACCACCATGCTTGTTTATGATAGGAGATGAAAGAAGCCTCAGCAAGTTTCCTTGGGGGTGGTAGTTGGAGCGGAAACACCTGGCCGCAGTTACACCTGCCACCCAGCAGAGGGCGTCTTTTCCACTTTCTCTGCACTCTTTAAGCAAGTTTGTCTTTTTTTTTAAAGTCATTTATTTTCTTTAGTTGTATTTTTTTAGTATGTTTGTCTTTTTTTTTAGTTGTTTATTTGTACAACTGTAACACGGGTGTCAACAAGTCATGTCCGCCCTCAAAGGGCCACTTGGAGATGTATGATTAAAAAAAGTAGCAGCTGGGCTCATGATAATGCATTATTGACTAAGCCAGGGGTGCCCAAACTATGGATCCGGCCCGCCAGCGTCCAAAATTCGGCCCGCAGGAAGTCCCAAGTTAATAAAAAAAAATTAATAATAATAATATATATATTTTTTTATTTCTTTTTAATTATTTTTAAAAAAAATCTGTCCTTTAAACAATCTCTATTGCTCTGTTTATTGCTATTCTGAATGTTGCTGGGTCGGGTTTGGTTTTGGAATTGTATTGCATTATTATGGTATTGTTTTGTTTGATTGATTAATAAAAAAAATTTTTTTTTTAAAAATAATAAAAATAAAAAAAATTAAAAAATATATATATATTTTTTTAAATTTAAAAAAAAAAAAAAAAAAAAGAAAAATGTTTTTAAATTAAAAAAAAATAAATTTAAAAATGTTTTAAAAAAAGATATATTTTTAAAAACTAATAAAAAAAAAATAATAATAACAATAATTTTTTTATTTTATTACTTTTTAATTATTTTTTTTAAAAATCTGTCCTTTAAACAATCTCTATTGCTCTGTTTATTGCTATTCTGAATGTTGCTGGGTCGGGTTTGGTTTTGGAATTGTATTGCATTATTATGGTATTGTTTTGTTTGATTGATTAATAAAAAAAATAAAAATAGAACAAATAATAAAAATTAAAAAAATTAAAAAATATAATTTTTTTTTTAAATTAAAAAAAAAAAAAAAAAAAAAAAAAAAAGTTTTTAAATTTAAAAAAAAAAAAATTAAAAAATGTTTTAAAAATATATATTTTTTTAAAACAAATAAAAAAAATAAAACAATAATTACAAATAATAAAATTAAAATAAAATAAAATAAAACCTGTCTTTTCTAACCCATTTTCTACAGCTTGTTACTCTCGGCGTCTCCTAGCCGCTTAGGCAAATCATATTGTCTAAAAATCATCATCGCACTTTTTTTTTAAAGGTTTTTTTTTAATTCTTTGTCAAAGAAAACGTTGTTTTTGAAATGGCAAACACATAAAATATGCAATAATTTCCCCTCAAAATATTCCAAAGATGAATATTTCATGTGAAGTAACCGTAACCTTGAATAGGCCAAACATTCTTAAAAACATTGACTTCTGTTCCCTAGAAAAATGTAACTGTGAGAAAGTTCCAAACAGCTACTATTATAACTGTTAGCATGCTAACGCTAAAATCCTAGCTCTTTCTGCTACATTTAAAGGTACACTGTTCTATACATCTAACACTCGTACCTTTTGTTACTTGACACTATCCTGCTAGTATGACAACTGTTAGCACGCTAAAGTTAGAACACTTACTTTTAGCATTTTAGCATGTTGAAATTAGCATGCTAACATTTTTAGCTAAGTTAGTGGGTATACACCTAAGAATCAATTCTGTTTTGTTACTTGACACTATCTAGCGACTATGATAACTGTTAGCATGTTAGCATGCTAATGCTAAAATCCTAACTTTTTCAGCTAAATTTAAAGGTACACTGTTCTATACATCTAACACTCGTACCTTTTGTTACTTGACAATATCCTGCTAGTATGACAACTGTTAGCACGCTAAAGTTAGAACATTTACTTTTTGCATTTTAGCATGTTGAAATTAGCATGCTAACATTTTTAGCTAATTTAGTGGGTATGCACCTAAGAGTCAATTCTGTTTTGTTACTTGACACTATCTAGCGACTATGATAACTGTTAGCATGTTAGCATGCTAACGCTAAAATCCTAACTTTTTCAGCTAAATTTAAAGGTATACTGTTCTATACATCTAACACTCGTACCTTTTGTTACTTGACACTATCATGCTAGTATGACAACTGTTAGCACGCTAAAGTTAGAACACTTTCTTTTAGCATTTTAGCATGTTGAAATTAGCATGCTAACCTTTTTTGCTAATTTAGTGGGTATACACCTAAGAGTCAATTCTGTTTTGTTACTTGACACTATCTAGCGACTATGATAACTGTTAGCATGTTAGCATGTTAACGCTAAAATCCTAACTTTTTCAGCTAAATTTAAAGGTACACTGTTCTATACATCTAACACTCGTACCTTCTGTTACTTGACAATATCCTGCTAGTATGACAACTGTTAGCACGCTAGTTAGAACACTTTATTTTAGCATTTTAGCATGTGGAAATTAGCATGCTAACCTTTTTTGCTAATTTAGTGGGTATACACCTAAGAGTCAATTCTGTTTTGTTACTTGACACCATCAAACGACTTTGATAACCGTTAGCATGCTAATGTTAGAAACCCAACTTTTTCTAGATAAGCTTACAGGTACATGCCTAACACTCATACTTGTTGTTACTTGACACTATCTAGCGACTATGATAACTGTTAGCATGTTAACATGCTAATATTAGAAACCCAACTTTTTCTAGATAAGCTTACAGGTACACGCCTAACACTCATACTTGTTGTTACTTGACACTATCTAGCGACTATGATAACTGTTAGCATGTTAGCATGCTAATGTTAGAAACACAACTTTTTCTAGATAAGCTTACAGGTACACGCCTAACACTCATACTTGTTGTTACTTGACACTATCTAGCGACTATGATAACTGTTAGCATGTTAGCATGCTAATGTTAGAAACCCAACTTTTTCTACATAAGTTTACCTTTCGTTACTTGACAATATCATGCCGGATGACAACTGTTAGCACGCTAAAGTTAGAACACTTACTTTTAGCATTTTAGCATGTTAAAATAAGCATGCTAACCTTTTTAACTAATTTAGTGGGTATACACCCAAGAGTCAATTATGTCTTGTTACTTGACACTATCTAGCGCTATGATAACTGTTAACATGTTAGCATGCTAATGTTAGAAACCCAACTTTTTCTAGATAAGTTTACCTTTCGTTACTTAACAATATCCTGCTAGTATGACAACTGTTAGCATGCTAAATTTTGAACGCTTACTTTTAGCATTTTAGTATGTTGAACTTAGCATGCTAACCTTTTTAGCTAATTTAGTGGGTATACACCGAAGAGTCAATTCTGTTTTGTTACTTGACACTATTTAGCGACCATGATAACAGTTAGCATGTTAGCATGCTAATGCTAGGAACCCAACTTTTTCTAGATAAGTTTACCTTTGGTTACTTGACAATATCATGCTAGTATGACAACTGCTAGCACGCTAAAGTTAGAACACTTACTTTTAGCATGTTAAAATTAGCATGCTAACCTTTTTAACTAATTTAGTGGGTATACACCCAAGAGTCAATTATGTCTTGTTACTTGACACTATCTAGCGACTATGATAACTGTTAGCATGTTAGCATGCTAACGTTAGAAACCCAACTTTTTCTAGATAAGCTTACAGGTACACGCCTAACACTCATACTTGTTGTTACTTGACACTATCTAGCGGCTATGATAACTGTTAGCATGTTAGCATGCTAATGTTAGAAACCCAACTTTTTGTAGATAACTAGTCTAGCGACTATTATAACTGTTAACATGCTAACGTTAAAATCCTAACTCTTTCAAGAGCTTTAGCATTGGAGCATTCACACGCCACCCTGGACGGGGATCAGGGTCCCTCTGCCGGGAACCGAGGTGTGTTGACCATGCGGCGGGAGATATTCCACGAGGCTCCTCACTCAACACCGGAGTTAATCAATGGGCTTTGTCGGGCGTCAGAACAGTGGCTAGCCTCTTTCCCACCTGCCTGGTCCATCTGCTTGGTCCACCGTCCCAAACCTCTCGACCCGGGCCCTGTGCGGACTAGAATTACACAAGTCCATGTGTCCGGCTGTTGACCTAGGTCTGACCGTTTGTCAGCAATGACGGATGCCGTTCTGAGGCCGGTCTCTCGGACATTGTTCGCGGCTTCTGGAAGTCTGCGGGACAATCTTCAGGTCTAGCTCCGAAGCAACAGGTGCAAAGGTTGGTCCACCTCGACCACGGTCTGCCATCGGATCCCCGGCCTGCTGTGAATACCAGACGTCCACGTGATCTGGAGTCAGTGCATCCATCTCCTGCTCAGCGGAAAAGGATCAGGAAATGAGCAAACCGCCAACGTGTGACTAAAAGATCAAGGCTACGGCTCAGCAATTTCCTCCACCGAATATATAACAAATAAAAAAACCACTCTTGCACGATATTTCATGTTCCCAAAGTGGACTCAGTTCATCAGTTTTTCCTTTTGGATTGTTTTTTTCGTAACAAAGCAATCCATGGACCATTGGCATGAAGTCATCGGGACACTTCATGGTGTGGGTATACCCGGTCTAGCTCCATCCTATCTTGCTGATTGTATTGTACCATTAGTCCCGGCAAGAAATCTGCTTTTTGCAGATGATGTGGTCCTGATGGCTTCATCCGGCCAGGATCTTCGGCTCTCACTGGATCGGTTCGCAGCCGAGTGTGAAGCGACTGGGATGAGAATCAGCACCTCCAAGTCCGAGTCCATGGTTCTCGCCCTTAAAAGGGTGGAGTGCCATCTCCGGGTTGGGGAGGAGACCCTGCCCCAAGTGGAGGAGTTCAAGTACCTCGGAGTCTTGTTCACGAGTGAGGGAAGAGTGGATCGTGAGATCGACAGGCGGATCGGTGCGGCGTCTTCAGTAATGCGGACCCTGTATCGATCCGTTGTGGTGAATAAGGAGCTGAGCCGGAAGGCAAAGCTCTCAATTTACCGGTCGATCTACGTTCCCATCCTCACCTATGGTCTTGGGCTTTGGGTTATGACCGAAAGGACAAGATCACGGGTACAGGATCTACATTCCCATCCTCACCTATGGTCATGAGCTTTGGGTTACGACCAAAGGACAAAATCACGGGTACAAGCGGCCCAAATGAGTTTCCTCCGCCGGGTGGCGGGTCTCTCCCTTAGAGATAGGGTGAGAAGCTCTGTCATCTGGGGGGAGCTCAAAGTAAAGCCGCTGCTCCTCCACATGGAGAGGAGCCAGATGAGGTGGTTCGGGCACCTAGACTAAACGCCTCCCTATGGAAAGGAGGCGTAAAAATGTAAAAATGAAAAAAATCAAAGACATTTAGTGAGAAAATATGAAGTACTTTATTGACACATATCATTTCCAGGTGTTTGCGGGCCAGTTGAAATGACGTGGCGGGCCGGGTCTGGTCCCCCCTCCGCCCTCCCCGGGCCTTGACTTTGACACCCGTGTTATAATAATGTAACCCGCCCTTCAAAAAGTGACCTCGCCAGTATGTCTCCAGTGCAAAACAAATGAATCACCCCGAAACAAAGAACAACCATGTTCTCTGCCAGCGACCACAGACCTGCCCGAACATTTCAAAGGACTGACGCTCGGTCCGTAAACAAAAGGTTCTTTAATTGAGAACAAGTGCGATGACTCCATGTTCCCCTGGGGACACTTTAGGGGAGGGATGAGGAGAGATAATCGTGGTCGGTTGGCGGCGGGGCTGAAAACTGTTTTCATATCGGTCGATTTAGATGAGTGTCGATATTTCTATGACCTGTGGAAAATAAGGAGCAGGAGAAAACGATATTTATGGGCCTGCTGCAATGCAAGCAGCCCGTATTATTATTGCTCATACTTTCAACGTTTCTCTTACCATTAATACCAGACGTATCGGCCAAGGAACCCCCACATATGCTATACCGTCGGAAAGGTCTCACTCGTGCCTACGGCGGTACTTTAAGTTGACAACATTTAGTGTTAGCATGGTGACGCTATTCACGAATAAAAAAAAAATGGGCCATTTGAATGGGTACATACCCTTTTAAAACACAAACACCAAAAAGACAAGATGACCTCCTCTTGTAGCTCAGCCATACTTTCACGTAGCTCGGTGCTTAACGTCTCATTTGGTTCACGCACTTGTGTACTTTCAGGTCCAGGGCACAGATAGCAGGCCCATCAAAATGTTCTAGTTATTGCTAATACCTCAACTTTTATTATTATTGTTCCGCACGTTTCTCTTACGATTAATACGAGACGTATCGGCCAAGGAACCCCCACATATGTTATACCCTCGGAAAGGTCGCACTCGCGCCTACGGCGGTACTTTAAGTTGGCAACATTTCGTGTTACCATGGTGACGCTATTCACAAATTAAAAAAAAAATGGGCCAATTTAATGGGTACATACCCTTTTAAAACACAAACACCAAAAAGACAAGATGACCTCCTCTTGTAGCTCAGCAATACTTTCACGTAGCTCGGTGCTTAACGTCTCATTTTGTTCCCTCACTTGTGTACTTTCGACACAAGCCAACTGATAGCATGCTAACTGTTTGCTTACGCGCACACTAACATAAGCATGATATTTTGTGAACAAAATTTGCTTCCGTTTACCCCAGAGTCAAATCAAATGGTACGCAACACTTGTTAACTGTTAGCATGCAAACGTTAGTATGCTAGCAAAATTTTTTTTTTTTAAATGAAAAAAAATAAAATAAAATAAAGGATGCTAGCATGCTAACTTTTTTGGCTCTTTTTTCACTTTTTTCTCTACTTTTTCCCCCCACTTTGACAGGAAAAAAAATAGTGTCTAATATTGCAACAAATACTAAATTATCAAACTTTTTTTTAATTAAAAATGATAATAAATACTTAAATATCTGCAAGTTATCCATCAAAGTGAACACTGTAAAATTGACCAACAGATTTACCGTAAAATCCACCATTGATGTTTTTACTGTGTATTACTGTAAATGGAATACCAGTACCACATTTTATTATGGTAAAAAAAAAACTGGCAGCTGAGTTGCCAAAATAAAAAATATATATTTTTTCTATTTACAGTAATATGTTGTAAAAAATAAATAATAAAAAAAATGGGCCATTTGAATGGGTACATACCCTTTTAAAACACAAACACCAAAAAGACAAGATGACCTCCTCTTGTAGCTCAGCCATACTTTCACGTAGCTCGGTGCTTAACGTCTCATTTTGTTCCCTCACTTGTGTACTTTCGACACAAGCTAACTGATAGCATGCTAACCGTTAGCTTGCACGCATACTAACATAAGCATGATATTTTTTGAACAAAATGTGCTTCCGTTTACCCCAGAGTCAAATCAAATGGTACGCGACACACTTGTTAACTGTTAGCATGCAAACGTTAGTATGCTAGCAAAAATTAGTTTTTAAAAATGAAAAAAATAAAAATAAAATAAAGGATGCTAGCAAGCTAATAGTAGCATGCTAACTTTTTTGGCTCTTTTTTCACTTTTTTCTCTACTTTTTTTCCCCCACTTTGACAGGAAAAAAAAATAGTGTCTAATATTGCAACAAATACTAAATTATCAAACTTTTTTAAATTAAAATGATAATAAATACTTAAATATTTGCAAGTTATCCATCAAAGTGTACGCTATAAAAGTGACCAACAGATTTACCGTAAAATCCACCGTTGATGTTTTTACTGTGTATTACTGTAAATGGAATACCAGTACCACATTTTATTATGGTAAAAAAAAACTGGCAGCTGAGTTGCCAAAATAAAAAATTTTTTTTTTTTCTATTTACAGTAATATGTTGTAAAAAATAAATAATAATACAAATGGGCCATTTGAATGGGTACATACCCTTTTAAAACACAAACACCAAAAAGACAAGATGACCTCCTCTTGTAGCTCAGCCATACTTTCACGTAGCTCGGTGCTTAACGTCTCATTTTGTTCCCTCACTTGTGTACTTTCGACACAAGCTAACTGACAGCATGCTAACCGTTAGCTTGCGCGCACACTAACATAAGCATGATATTTTTTGAACAAAATTTGCTTTCGTTTACCCCAGAGTCAAATCAAATGGTATGCGACACACTTGTTAACTGTTAGCATGCAAACGTTAGTATGCTAGCAAAAAAAAAAAAAAAAATTAAATGCTTACTTTTTTGGCTCTTTTTTCACTTTTTTCTCTACTTTTTTTTATTTTTTTTTAATTTTTTTTTTTTATTATTATTTTTTTTAAATTTTTTTTTATTTTTTTTTATTTTTTATTTTTTATTTTTATTTTTATTTTTTTTTAGAACAGGCCCGCGGGCGACTCATCTGGTCCTTACGGGCGACCTGGTGCCCGCGGGCACCGCGTTGGTGACCCCTGGTCTGGACTGTACTCTTTGTACAGTCCCACCACGCTCCGGCGAAAGATTGTGCGCCTCCTCTTTTATTCGGACTTTCCCTGATTACATGGCAACAGCTGTTTCCAAAGGGACTGGGGTCGTAAACAGCCGCTGCCTTTGGTTACAAAACGGTTCAAAGAAAAGGTGCCTGGAGGGCAATCCTGTGGATTACAATAGAAGAAAGAAACCGACGCCTTCATGTCGCTTCCCATCCTACACAGTGGAGTTTTAGAAGCCTTTTGATTGGTAAGATCAAAGACAGCTTTTGTCCTCTCGCCGGGAACTCATGGCAACACAAAGTTGTGTGGTAACTTAGATACAATTATTCTGACATACATGTTTACACCCAGCATTCATACTTTGTGTTACTTTACGCCATCTTGCAAGTATGATAACTGTTAGCATGTTAGCATGCTAATGCTAAAACGCCAAAACATTTTTCCTAAGGTTTTTTATTCTGATTGCAACAAGCCAAGAGAATTGTGTGTTAGTTTTATGGTGTTCACTTGTATTACTGTCACGTGTCCCAAAGAGGCCAAACACGTTGTTTTTGTGCCACACCAGGATATGGAAACACTTTTTTTCTTGTTAAAACCGTTCTGGATTTGTCTTCACCCCCGCTCTCTTACCTCCTTGTAGCTTTCTACAAAGGCCAGTCAAATTGCAAAATGGCCTTCCCAGAAATGAAAGTGTTTTTTTTATTTTTTATTGTACTCCCACAGCCCGCCGCCCCTGCTCGTAAATAATGGCACACTTACCAAAAATACCAACCCTAACCTACCATGCTAACCTCTTATATGTCCTACTTTACCATGATCAAATAACCCTTAGATCTTGACCCAATTACTTTTAGTGGTGGTTTTATTTATTTTAACAATATGTAATATGTACAATATACACGCTAAAAGTATGTAAATATAATGTAGTAACAGACACCTTCATAACAATATGTAATATGTACAATATACACACTGCAAGTATATATATAATGTAGTAACAGACACCTTCATAACAATATGTAATATGTACAATATACACACTGCAAGTATATATATAATGTAGTAACAGACACCTTCATAACAATATGTAATATGTACAATATACACACTGCAAGTATATATATAATGTAGTAACAGACACCTTCATAACAATATGTAATATGTACAATATACACGCTAAAAGTATGTAAATATAATGTAGTAACAGACACCTTCATAACAATATGTAATATGTACAATATACACACTGCAAGTATATATATAATGTAGTAACAGACACCTTCATAACAATATGTAATATGTACAATATACACACTGCAAGTATATATATTTATTTCACCTTTTTAAGTTTTTTTTGTTGATACTAAATATGCCATATTTTGTTTATTATTTATTATTATTATTTATTATTTATTTATGTTGATACTAAATATGCCATATTTTGTTTATTATTTATTTATTATTATTTATTATTTATTTATGTTGATACTAAATATGCCATATTTTGTTCATTATTTATTTATTATTATTTATTATTTATTTATGTTGATACTAAATATGCCATATTTTGTTCATTATTTATTTATTATTATTTATTATTTATTTATGTCGATACTAAATATGCCATATTTTGTTTATTATTTATTTATTATTATTTATTATTTATTTATGTCGATACTAAATATGCCATATTTTGTTTATTATTTATTTATTATTATTTATTATTTATTTATGTTGATACTAAATATGCCATATTTTGTTCATTATTTATTTATTATTATTTAATATTTATTTATGTTGATACTAAATATGCCATATTTTGTTTATTATTTATTTATCATTATTTATTATTTATTTATGTTGATACTAAATATGCCATATTTTGTTTATTATTTATTTATTATTATTTATTATTTATTTATGTTGATACTAAATATGCCATATTTTGTTTATTATTTATTTATTATTATTTATTATTTATTTATGTTGATACTAACTATGCCACATTTTCCTGAAAAATATGTCAAAGTGTGATATCGGATGTGAAGCAATTGGATCTTTGAGTAGATCAATAATTCATGTCGTTTATTTTGATTCATTATAATTTTTGCGTAATGACACTTTTAAAGAAAATGATCATTTTGAGACATTTCACTAGTTTTTCTCTTTTATTTCACTTATTTGGTATTTTTTTTCATAGTAATTTCAGAGAGGGTGTGTATGTCCTTAAAAACTATAGAACACTCCTGTCATAGAGAGGATCTTTGTCAAGCGTTTTTGCGGTCGCTCCTTAAAAAGAGCAGAGCATGTTTTACCATAGGTCCTTAAAAAAAACAACAGCACACTCCTGTCACATGCATGATCTTTGTAAAGCATCTTTTGCGGTATGTCTTTGAAAACAGCAGAGCACTCCTGTTGTATAGAGGATCTTTGTTTTAGGGTGTAGTTCCTTAAAGAGCATTGCATTGTTTTGCTGTATGTCCTTAAAAAAACATCATTTTTTTCTAGTGGATCCTTAAAAACAGCAGCACACTCCTGTCATATAGAGGATCTTTGTTTTAGGGTGTAGTTCCTTAAAGAGCATTGCATTGTTTTGCTGTATGTCCTTAAAAACATAAATAAAAAAATTATAGTGGACCCTTAAAAACAACAGAGCTCTCCTGTCATATAGAGGATCTTTGTTTTAGGGTGTAGTTCCTTAAAGAGCCTTGCATTGTTTTGCTGTTTGTCCTTAAAAAAAACATCATTTTTTTCTAGTGGATCCCTAAAAACAGCAGAGCACTCCTGTCATATTGAGGATCTTTGTTTTAGGGTGTAGTTCCTTAAAGAGCATTGCATTGTTTTGCTGTTTGTCCTTAAAAAAAACATCATTTTTTTCTAGTGGATCCCTAAAAACAGCAGAGCACTCCTGTCATATTGAGGATCTTTGTTTTAGGGTGTAGTTCCTTAAAGAGCATTGCATTGTTTTGCTGTTTGTCCTTAAAAAAACATCATTTTTTTCTAGTGGATCCTTAAAAACAGCAGAGCGCTCCTGTCATATAGAGGATCTTTGTTTTAGGGTGTAGTTCCTTAAAGAGCCTTGCATTGTTTTGCTGTTTGTCCTTAAAACAAAACAAAACCCATAATTTTTTTTTCGTGGATCCCTAAAAACAGCAGAGGACTCCTTTCATAGGGTTGGTTTATTTTTGTCAAACCTCCTTAAAAACAGTAATATAGAGCATCTTTGACTAGCATCACTTGCAATAGAGGATCTTTGACTCGTGCAGCTCCATATCTTTCCTGTCGCTCAGTACCTGCTGTGGTCCCCGGTGACATGTTTCCATTGCCAAAACCCTGGTACGGTTCTTCCAGGTACAATTTCTGAGACTTCACCCGGTGGCTGCCCTCAGTCTCCTTTTGGATAACACCGGCACTAAAAAGCTGCGGATCGCCTTAAAGGTACAGTACGTCATATTTATAAGGAAACTCGTTAATCAATCAGCGCTAACGAAGAGAACCTTTTCGCTTCCAACTCTTTTGTTTTTGTTTTTATGGCAGCGAGGGCAGTTTTTTGCATGCTTCCTGGACACAGGGAAGAAAGTGTGAAGTGTGGCCGGGAACACAACATGTATGGCCGACATGTGAAGGAGTTGTGGGTCCGCACCGGGCCAGTTGTGTTGTGCAGGAAGGAGGAAGGCCATGTTTCCTCGCCGCGCCGCTGGGGAGAACGTGGAGTCATGCCGCAGGAATGTTGTGGAGGCGGGGAAGGAAGATTGTTGGCGTGACTGCACCGTTTTTTAAATGTTTTTTTACAGGCATAATCAGAGCCAGCTGTCAGTGTGAGCTCCCAATGTGAAGGCCTGGAAGGGGAGGATGCAAGATGGAGGGAAGAAGACTGATGAAGAGGAGACTTTTGACATGCTAGGTGAAGTTTAGCACATATTCATGTGTGTGTGTGTGTGTGTGTGTGTGTGTGTGTGTGTGTGTGTGTGTGTGTGTGTGTGTGTGTGTGTGTGTGTGTGTGTTGTTTTATTTCCACCCTTCTTGAGACATGGACAAGGAAAAGTACCTTCCATGAACAATCGATGACATAAATCATGGTCCCAATAACATTGCATCTAATAGAGGGCCAAATACTAGAGTCCGTGAACATTGCTCCAAAGTCAGGAATTTTTGTTGACTTAATGTGCATACAAAAGTAAACATTGACAGGTGCAAAGGCAGCACTGTAAATTATTTTTAAAAAAAAATATATATATATGTATATAGAGACATACTGTAATGACTTGAAGTAAATAATGAAGATTAAAAACTAATAACAAAGAAAAAAAAACCCAAAAAAACCCCAAAAAACGAAAAGCTTACCTTTTTTATATTTGCATAGTTTGTGTGTATTATTAATGTTGTAAATACAAATATTTATATATCTAGAAAGGCTGGTCCTAAAGAGGGAGGCATTTTTCGGAGGTCTCAAGAAGGTAAGAAATACAAAAATGTGTGTGTATTCTTGTATTTCTACGCTTCTTGAGACATGAAGAAGGAAACGTATCTTCCATATGAGGAGGTGTGAACAAGTGATGACATAAATCATGGTCCCAATAACATTGCATGCAATAGAGAGCCAAATACTAGAGTCCGTGAACATTGCTCCAAAGTTAGGATTTTTTTTGTTGTTGATTTAATGTGCATACAAAAGTAAACATTGACAGGTGCAAAGGCAGCAATATAAATTATTTAAAAAAAATAAAAATTGACATGCGCCCCCGGTGACCAAAATTAATTAAAAATAAATAAATAAACATGTATATAGAGACCTACTGTAATAACTTGAAGTAAATAATAATAATGAAGATTTAAAACTAATAACAAACAAAACAATTACAAAAAAACCCCCCAAAAACGAAAAGCTTACCTTTTTTCATATTTGCATATTTTGTATGTATTATTAATGTTGTAAATACACATCTTTATATATGTAGAAAGGCTGGTCCTAAAGAGGGAGGCATTTTTCTCAGGTCTCAAGAAGGTAACAAATACAAAAATGCGTGTGTATTCTTGTATTTCTACCCTTCTTGAGACATGAAGAAGGAAAAGTATCTTCCATATGAGGAGGTGTGAACAAGTGATGACATAAATCATGGTCCCAATAACATTGCATCTAATAGAGAGCCAAATACTAGAGTCCGTGAACATTGCTCCAAAGTCAGGAGTTTTTTTTTGTTGACTTAATGTGCATACAAAAGTAAACATTGACAGGTGCAAAGGCAGCAATATAAATTATTTAAAAAAAAAAAAAAAAAAATATATATATATATATATATATATATATATATATATATATATATATATATATATATATATATATATATATATATATATATATATATATATATATATATATATATATATATATATATATATGGAGACAAACTGTAATGACTTGAAGTAAATAATGAAGATTAAAAACTAATAAAAAACAAAAAAATTACAAAAAAAACCCCCAAAAAACGAAAATCTTTCCTTTTTTATATTTGCATAGTTTGTATGTATTATTAATGTTGTAAATATAAATCTTTATATATCTAGAAAGGCTGGTCCTAAAGAGGTAAGCATTTTTTGGAGGTCTCAAGAAGGTAAGAAATACAAAAATGTGTGTGTGTGTGTAGTCTTGTATTTCTACCCTTCTTGAGACATGAAGAAGGATAAGTATCTTCCATATGAGGAGGTGTGAACAAGTGATGACATAAATCATGGTCCCAATAACATTGCATCTAATAGAGAGCCAAATACTAGAGTCCGTGAACATTGCTCCAAAGTCAGGAATTTTTGTTGATTTAATGTGCATACAAAAGTAAACATCGACAGGTGCAAAGGCAGCAATATAAATTATAAAAAAAAAAATAATAAAAAAAAAAAAAATATATATATATATATGTATATAGAAACATACTGTAATAACTTGAAGTAAATAATGAAGATTAAAAACTAATAAAAAACAAAAAAATTACAAAAAAAACCCCCCAAAAAACGAAAAGCTTTCCTTTTTTATATTTGCATAGTATGTATATATTATTAATGTTGTAAATACACTTCTTTATACATCTAGAAAGGCTGGTCCTAAAGAGGGAGGCATTTTTCTCAGGTCTCAAGAAGGTAAGAAATACAAGAATGTGTGTGTGTGTGTGTGTGTGTGTGTGTGTGTGTGTGCGTTCTTGTATTTCTACCCTTCTTGAGACATCAGCAGGGAAAAGTATCTTCCATATGAGGAGGTGTGAACAAGTGATGACATAAATCATGGTCCCAATAACATTGCATCTAATAGAAAGCCAAATACTGGAGTCCGTGAACATTGCTCCAAAGTCAGGATTTTTTTGGTTGATTTAATGTGCATACAAAAGTAAACATCGACAGGTGCAAAGGCAGCAATATATGATACAACAAGACGGCAGCCAAAAAAGGACTTCCCTATTCTTTCCCGAAATTTTTTTTTGTTGTTCTTGAAAAATAGTGACATTTTTGGAGTAAAATCATGACCTTTGTCATAATTTTGCCAAGCAAAATTCCGATTATTATTATAATATTGCCAAAATGTTCAAGTTTTCCTATAAAATTGTGACTTTTGTCGAGTAACGTTATGACTCTTTTCATAAAATTGCCAACATTTTAAGCTTTTCTGGTAAAATTGGGACTTTTATTGACTATAGAATTCCAACTTGTATCATAATATTGCACACATGTTCCGTTTTTCTTGTCAAATGTTGACTCGCGTGGAGTAAAATGACGACTTTTATTATAACACTGCCAAAATTATAAGTTGTTCTTATGAAATTGTGACCTTTTTCTTGTGAAATTCCAACTCATTTTTCCCAATAAGCTTTTTTTATATTTGCATAGTATTTATATATTATTAATGTTGTAAATACACATCTTTATATATCTAGAAAGGCTGGTCCTAAAGAGGGAGGCATTTTTCTCAGGTCTCAAGAAGGTAACAAATACAAGAATGTGTGTGTGTGTGTGTGTGTGTGTGTGTGTGTGTGTGTGTGTGTGTGTGTGTGT
>NC_084733.1:4236809-4249309 GCF_033978785.1 Entelurus aequoreus | reverse complement strand
CGACACCAAGTATTAAAATCATTTTTTTTATTGGTTCAAACATTTAAATTAGCCAAAATACTAACCCTAACCCTAACCCTAACCCTAACCCTAATACCCAAACCCTAACCCTAACCCTAACCCTAACCCTAACCCTAACCCTAACCCTAACCCTAACCCTAACCCTAACCCTAACCCTAACCCTAACCCTAACCCTAACCTAACCCTAACCCTAACCCTAACCCTAACCCTAACCCTAACCCCTAACCCTAACCCTAACCCTAGCATGCAATGTTAGCATGGTAACGCCGGCATGACAACGTAGGAAAGTTAGCATACTTCTGACACGGCGACAAGTATAAAAAGCATTCATATTTAGGTTCAAACAGATAAAATTAGCAAAAATGCTAGCATATAATGTTGGCATGCTAACGTTAGCATGATGACATAAGCGCCAAGTATCAAAAGCCAGGATATTTAGGTTTTAACGAATAAAAATCAGTTGAAATGCTAACATGCTAACAGTAACATGCAAACATAAGAACAGCTAATATACTTGAACGACGACACCAAGTATTAAAATCCAATTTCTTTATTGGTTCAAACATTTAAATTAGCCAAAAATACTAGCATGAAATGTTAGCATGGTAACGCTAGCATGACAACGTAGAAAAGTTAGCATACTTCTGATATATAGTGTTCATATTTAGGTTCAAACAGATACAATTAGCAAAAATGCTAGCATAAAATGTTAGCATGCTAACATTAGCATGACAACATAAGAGAAGTTAGCCTACTTCTAAGATGTCGGTAAGTATGACATCGCATTGTTTCCAATATTGTCCCTGCTAGCTCCTACTATCCTGTAGCCTGGCGTGTTTACCTTTAGTATAAATGTCCTCGCACACCCCTGGAAAAGCGGGTAAACAATCAGCAACAAAACCCGAGCGTGGCTTGACGTCGCACATCTGCCCCGCCTGTGTTAATGTTGCCGCTAGCAGCCGTGCGGCGCTGTCACACTCCCTCAAGCCCCCAACGTAAACTCTGGCCGTGTTGATGTTTAGTCTACCGCACCGTGGTCCTCTTCCGCACGCCGCACGTGTCGTGGTGCAGGTCACATTTCCTCCACGGGTATGACAACAACAAGCCCTAAAACACATTGTTACTGCACAGGCGCACCTGGTAGCCATCCACAAGCTTCTGCTGGAGTTTTTGACCACTCCTCTTGACTAAATGGGTGCAGTTCAGCTAAATGTGTTGCTTTTCTGACATGGACTTGTTTCTTCAGCATTGTCCACACGTTTAAGTCAGGACTTTGGGAAAGGCCATTGTAAAACTTTCATTCTAGCCTGATTTAGCCATTCTTTGACCACTTTTGAGGTGTGTTTGGGGTCATTGTCCTGTTGGAACACCCCACCATGCTTGGCGGTAGGCTTGGTGTTCCTGTGATTAAAGGCCTCACCTTTTCTCCTCCAAACATATTGCTGGGTATTGTGGCCATGTGATGTCAGATGAAACAAAAATGTCACTGTTTTACAAGAACAACAAAATAAATTGGCAATATTGTGATAAAAGTCCAAATTTAATATGACAATTGTCACCATTTTGCATTAAAAAGTGATATTTTTACATATAAAAGTAATAATTTTACACAAAAAAGTAAATATTTGACATAAAAAAGTAATAATTTTACACAAAAAAGTAATACTTTTACATAAAAAAAGTAATAATTTTACATAAAAAAGTAAGATTTTTACATAAAAAAGTAATAATTTTACATTAAAAAAATTAATAATTTTACATAAAAAAGTAATAATTTTACATTTAAAAAAGTAATTATTTTACATAAAAAACTAATAATTTTACACAAAAAAGTAATAATTTTACATTAAAAAAAGTAATACTTTTACATACAAAAGTAATAATTTTACACAAAAAAGTAATAATTTTACATAAAAAAGTAAGATTTTTACACAAAAAAGTAATAATTTTACATAAAAAAGTAATAATTTTACACAAAAAAGTAATAATTTTACATAAAAAAGTAATAATTTTACATAAAAAAGTAAGATTTTTACATAAAAAAGTAAGATTTTTAAACAAAAAAGTAATAATTTTACATAAAAAAAGTAATAATTTTACACAAAAAAGTAATAATTTTACACAAAAAAGTAATAATTTTACACAAAAAAGTAATAATTTTAAATAAAGAAGTAATCATTTTACATAAAAAAGTAATAATTTTACACAAAAAAGTAATAATTTTACATACAAAAAGTAATAATTTTACACAAAAAAGTAATAATTTTACATAAAAAAGTAATAATTTTACACAAAAAAGTAATACTTTTACATTAAAAAAGTAATAATTTTACACAAAAAAGTAATAATTTTACATAAAAAAGTAATAATTTTACATAAAAAAAGGAATAATTGTACATAAAAAAAGTAATAATTTTAAGATATTGCAATATTACAGAAACATAAAATGATATTGCTGGGTATTGTGGCCAAACAGCTCCATTTTTGTTTCATCTGACCACAGAACTTTCCTCCAGAAGGTCTCATCTTTGTCCATGTGATGTCAGATGAAACAAAAAATGTCACTTTTTTACAAGAACAACAAAAAAAAATGGAAATTTGTCATAAAAGTCCAAATTTAATATGACAATTGTCACCATTTTGCATTAAAAGTAATAATTTTACATAAAAAAGTAATAATTTTACACAAAAAAGTAATACTTTTACATTAAAAAAAAGTAATAATTTTACATAAAAAAGTAATAATTTTACACAAAAAAGTAATAATTTTAAACAAAAAAGTAATAATTTTACATAAAAAAGGAATAATTGTACATAAAAAAGGAATAATTTTAAGATATTGCAATATTACAGAAACATAAAATGATATTGCTGGGTATTGTGGCCAAACAGCTCACTTTTTGTTTCATCTGACCACAGAACTTTCCTCCAGAAGGTCTCATCTTTGTCCATGTGATGTCAGATGAAACAAAAAATGTCACTGTTTTACAAGAACAACAACAAAAATGTGGGAATATTGTGATAAAAGTCAGAATTTTATACGACAATTGTCACCATTTTGCATTTATGTACAATTATTCCTTTTTTTATGTAAAATTATTACTTTTTTGTTTAAAATTATTACTTTTTTATGTAAAATTATTACTTTTTTGTTTAAAATTATTACTTTTTTGTGTAAAATTATTACTTTTTAATGCAAAATGGTGACAATTGTCATATAAAATTCGGACTTTTATCAAAATATTCCCACATTTTTGTTGTTGTTCTTGTAAAATAGTGACATGTTTTGTTTCATCTGACATCACATGGACAAAGATGAGACCTTCTGGAGGAAAGTTCTGTGGTCAGATGAAACACAAATGGAGCTGTTTGGCCACAACACCCAGCAATATGTTTGGAGGAGAAAAGGTGAGGCCTTTAATCCCAGGAACACCACACCTACCGCCAAGCATGGTGGTGGTAGTATTATGCTCTGGGCCTGTTTTGCTGCCAATGGAACTGCTGCTTTAAATGGGACAATGAAAAAGGAGGATTAGCTCCAAAATCATCACCCTGGAGTTGAGTCTTGGGCGCAGTTGGGTGTTCCAACAGGACAACGACCCCAAACACACCTCAAAAGAGGTAAAGGAATGGCTACATCAGGCTAGAATGAAGGTTTTAGAATGGCCTTCCCTAAAGTCCTGACTTAAACTCCAGACAGCCGTGCCATGATGTTCTTTACACGTGTACGTACACTTTTGACCGCCACTGCACTTGACGACCTAGTTCTTGAAAGACACTTCATGTCGTCATGGAAACAAGAGTCCAGTGGGAGTGGGCCCGGCTTGTTGACGTTGGGCTGATTCATGGCGGCTAAGGAGGTGACCTCGTCCAAGTCCGGATCTTATTTGACCTCCCCGCACGCCACGCACACCCCGGAGGTTTCTGCAGAACTTGTGTCACCGGATGACGACACACCCTTTTTTCAAGTGTGCTCGAAGAAAAAAAAATCATTTTGATTGCTAAATAAGGAGGAGGAATAGATGGATTAGTAGCAATGCATTGTGGGAGCCACCTCTTGTCAGCTTTGAAGTGTTCTAGTCCGATTTTTAATGATCACTGATCAGTGGAGGGGCATGCTAACAGCCAATCAGGTAGCAGGATCAACTATCAAGTTGGGTTGTCTGGCGGTGGATTCTCTGCATGGAGTGAGAAGAGGAAGTAAAAAAGAAGCAATTGTGGGTAAAAGAGGAAAAGTTACCTCGACAGTATGGCAGTTTTTGGGGATTTAAAAAAAAAAAACAGACCGTAGTCAGACCAATGTGGTCTTTAAATGATGCAAGGGGCTCGCCCTTTAGAGCACAGCTGTATCTTTCCCGGCACTAAACCTGCAGAGAATAGTTCTTCTCGGGTTCCTCCATGCTCACATTTTCACACTTTGCACTATTTTCTTACACTTTTTAGCATTCATTATTTTTTGCAGGTTTATTTTAAGAGGTATATATTTAATGGGATTTTTAGAATTTTGTTTGCTTTTATTGTTTGAGTGTTTTCCATGCTTTTGGTGACATTTCCTTTCCTTTATGCCTTGACATTTTAATATGCCTTTCTCCTGCTCCTTATTTTCCATGTGTCAAATATATATATATATATATATATATATATATATATATATATATATATATATATATATATATATATATATATATACACATATAAACATACAAATAGATGTACATACTGTATGTGTGTATATATATATATATATATATATATATATATATATATATATATATATATATATATATTCATATACATCTATATATATTTATAGAGGTATATATAGATGTAGATATATATATATATATATATATATATATATATATATATATATATATATATATATATATATATATATATATATATATATATATATATATATATATATATATATATATATATATATATATATATATATATATATATATATATATATTATATATATATATATATATATATATATATATATATATATATATATATATATACCTTACCCTGCCGCGAAACAATGGATAAAAACACATTTTTTGTCACCCAGGAGTTTCTACTTCAAATCAATTTGTTTATCTTAAGTCAAATTTTCACTGAAATCTGAGTAGCTTAAAAAAACAACAAAAACCAAATCTGCCAACAGAACATGAAATTGAGACATTTGATAAGTCTGAGTTCACTTTTTTATGTGTTTTGTAAAACCCAAAGCAAAAAAAAAAGGCAAAATATCAGCTGACATTAGCAACAGTTTAAAGTTCATAAAAGTGAATTTTAGTGGAATATTCTTTATTTGCCAAGAATTAGAGCATCTTGTGTTGCACTTTCCCTGAAAGCGTGTGCAAGACTTGGCCTGCTTGTCTCTTCCATCAACTTGTTTGCTGGTTGAGCCGCTGCCCGCTCCAAAGTACGCAGCGTTGGAACTTTTCAACATTTTTCCTATTATTATCAGGCCTCTGAGGGGCACGCTGACCCTCGCCAAACGCCGCTTTTGGCCACACGGAGCCAACTGCTCTCACGGGGTCAAATGCGGTCGCTTTCTCTGGAAAGAACACTCGATTATTTGAACAGCCAGCACATCGCTTCTTTGTGACATCTTTGTCATGGCCTGCACTTATGCACGCCCACATTTTATGGCGTATGCAAATGTGCCTGCATGTCTCGCATCTGTCACTTGAACATTTGGTCAACGTCCCTATGAGGAGTTCTTTCAAGAACGACCCGTTTTTGGCCACAGAACAGTTTCAGGTTTGCTAAATCGCATTAAGTTAACAATACATATTAAAAAACATACAAATATTTAGGTAATATTTTTATATTGAATACAAATAATATAAATAAATTATGATATTAAAATTTAACAGTAAATATTATAACCATACAAATATTTAGGTAATATTTTTATATTGAATACAAATAATATGAACAAATTATGATAGTTAAACGTAGGAATAAATATTATAACCATACAATATTTAGGTAATATTTTTATATTTAATAAAAATAATATAAATAAATTATGATATTAAAATTTAACAGTAAATATTATAACCATACAAATATTTAGGTAATATTTGTATATTGAATACAAATAATATAAATGATCGATGATACTAAAAGTTAACAATAATTATTAAAACCATACAAATATATAGGTAATCATTTTATATCCAATAAAATTAATACAAATAAATTATGATACTAAAATTTAACAATAAACATTAAAACCATACAAACATTTTGGTCATATTTGTATATCCAATAAAAATAATACAAATAAATTATAAAAATAAAATTTAACAATAAACATTAAAACCATACAAATATTTAGGTAATATTTGTATATCCAATAAAAATAATACAAATAAATTGTATTAAAATTAAATAATAGTAACAGATTATGGTAATACATTTTACAATAAATAATAAAACCATACAAATATTTAAGTAATATTTTTATGTCCAATAAAAATAACACAAAGAATTTATGATAATAAAATGTAACAATAAATATTAAAATCATACAAATATTTAGATAATAATTATGTATCAAATACAAACAATATAAATAAATTATGATACTAAAATGTAACCATAAATAATACAACCATACAAATATTTAGGTAATATTTTTATAAACAATAAAAATATTACAAATAAATTATGATACTAAAATTTCGCATCTGTCACTTGAACATTTGGTCAAAGACCCTATGAGGAGTTCTTTCAAGAACGACCCATTTTTGGCCACAAAACAGTTTCAGGTTTGCTAAATCGCATTAAGTTAACAATACATATTAAAAAACATACAAATATTTAGGTAATATTTTTATATTGAATACAAATAATATAAATAAATTATGATATTAAAATTTAACAGTAAATATTATAACCATACAAATATTTAGGTAATATTTTTATATTGAATACAAATAATATGAACAAATTATGATAGTTAAACGTAGGAATAAATATTATAACCATACAATATTTAGGTAATATTTTTATATTTAATAAAAATAATATAAATAAATTATGATATTAAAATTTAACAGTAAATATTATAACCATACAAATATTTAGGTAATATTTGTATATTGAATACAAATAATATAAATGATCGATGATACTAAAAGTTAACAATAATTATTAAAACCATACAAATATATAGGTAATCATTTTATATCCAATAAAATTAATACAAATAAATTATGATACTAAAATTTAACAATAAACATTAAAACCATACAAACATTTAGGTCATATTTGTATATCCAATAAAAATAATAAAAATAAATTATAAAAATAAAATTTAACAATAAACATTAAAACCATACAAATATTTAGGTAATATTTGTATATCCAATAAAAATAATACAAATAAATTGTATTAAAATTAAATAATAGTAACAGATTATGGTAATACATTTTACAATAAATAATAAAACCATACAAATATTTAAGTAATATTTTTATGTCCAATAAAAATAACACAAAGAATTTATGATAATAAAATGTAACAATAAATATTAAAATCATACAAATATTTAGATAATAATTATGTATCAAATACAAACAATATAAATAAATTATGATACTAAAATGTAACCATAAATAATACAACCATACAAATATTTAGGTAATATTTTTATAAACAATAAAAATATTACAAATAAATTATGATACTAAAATTTCGCATCTGTCACTTGAACATTTGGTCAAAGACCCTATGAGGAGTTCTTTCAAGAACGACCCATTTTTGGCCACAAAACAGTTTCAGGTTTGCTAAATCGCATTAAGTTAACAATACATATTAAAAAACATACAAATATTTAGGTAATATTTTTATATTGAATACAAATAATATGAAGAAATTATGATAGTAAAACGTAGGAATAAATATTATAACCATACGAATATTTAGGTAATATTTTTATATTGAATACAAATAATATGAACAAATTATGATAGTAAAACGTAGGAATAAATATTATAACCATACGAATATTTAGGTAATATTTTTATATTGAAAAAAAAATAAAAAAATAAATTATGATACTAAAATGTAACCATAAATAATACAACCATACAAATATTTAGGTAATATTTTTATAATCAATAAAAATATTACAAATAAATTATGATACTAAAATTTTGCATCTGTCACTTGAACATTTGGTCAAAGTCCCTATGAGGAGTTCTTTCAAGAACGACCCATTTTTGGCCACAGAACAGTTTCTGGTTTGCTAAATCGCATTAAGTTAACAATACATATTAAAAAACATACAAATATTTAGGTAATATTTTTATATTGAATACAAATAATATGAATAAATTATGATAGTAAAACTTAACAATAAATCAAAAAACCATACCAATATTTAGGTAATATTTTTATATTGAATACAAATAATATGAACAAATTATGATAGTAAAACGTAAGAATAAATATTATAACCATACGAATATTTAGGTAATATTTTTATATTGAAAAAAATAAGATAAAATAATTTATGATATTAAAATTTAACAGTAAATGTTATAACCGTACAAATACTTAGGTAATATTTTTATATTGAATACAAATAATATAAACGATCGATAATACGAAAAGTTAACAATAAATATTAAAACCATACAAATATATAGTTAATAATTGTATATCCAATAAAATTAATACAAATAAATTATGATACTAACAATAAACATTAAAACCATACAAACATTTAGGTCATATTTGTATATCCAATAAAAATAATACAAATAAATTACAAGACTAAAATTTAACAATAAACATTAAAACCATACAAATATTTAGGTAATATTTGTATATCCAATAAAAATAATACAAATAAATTGTATTAAAATTAAATAATAGTAACAAATTATGGTAATACATTTTACATTAAATAATAAAACCATACAAATATTTAAGTAATATTTTTATATCCAATAAAAATAACACAAATAAATTATGATAATAAAATGTAACAATAAATATAAAAATCATACAAATATTTAGATAATAATTATGTATCAAATACAAACAATATAAATAAATTATGATTCTAAAATGTAACCATAAATCATACAACCATACAAATATTTAGGTAATATTTGTATAATCAATAAAAATATTACAAATAAATTATGATTCTAAAATCTGGCATCTGTCACTTGAACATTTGGTCAAAGTCCCTATGAGGAGTTCTTTCAAGAACGACCCATTTTTGGCCACAGAACAGTTTCAGGTTTGCTAAATCGCATTGATTATTTTTGCAAAGATTATTTTAGTCATTATAATAAAAGTTTCATGATCACAATGAAGGTTGGTCCTTTTCCTGGGGAACTTTCTTCCATTTGGCCGTCTTTCGCGCTGTTTACCAGGCCGCCTGTTCCTGGGGACGTGGCCTCCAGCGACCCCGTGGCCCTCAACCCCGCACTCGTTGGTTCAGGCGTCAGCTTCCAATCAATACTGCTCAACGCCAACGCTGGGGGGGCAAAGGTCACCCTTGGGTCACCCAGCCACAAGTGAATCTCACCTGGCTGCGTTTATACAGGAAGTTGATTGAAAACACGTGTTGTCTTGTTCCCTATGAGGAAGTACACTTAGACGTACTTTAGAGAAGTCCGTGTACAGCTTGTGTAGCAGTGTACAATCGAATAAAGTTAAAAAATTAAGTAATAGTAACAAATTATGGAAATACATTTTACAATAAATAATAAAACCATACAAATATTTAGGTAATGTTTTTATATTCAATACATAATAATAAAAATAAATTATGATACTAAAATTCAACAATAAACATTAAAACCATACAAATATTTAGGTAAAAATGTTTAAATTAAATAAAGATAATATAAATAAATGATGATACTAAAATTCAACAATAATTATTAAAACCGTAAAAGTATGCAGGTAATATTTGTTATATTGAATAGAAATAATAGAAATAAATTATGATAATAAAAGTTAACAATAAATATTAAAAACCATACAAATATTTAGGTAATATTTTTATATTGAATACAAATAATGAAAATAAATTATGATAGAAAACTTAACAATAAATATTAAAACCAGAAACATATTTAGGTAATATTTTTATATTGAATACAAATAATGAAAATAAATTATGATAGAAAACTTAACAATAAATATTAAAACCATAAACATATTTAGGTAATATTTTTATATTTAATACAAATAATGAAAATAAATTATGATAGTAAAACTTAACAATAGATATTAAAACCATACACATATTTAGGTAATATTTTTACATTTAATACAAATAATATGAATAAATTATGATAATAAAATGTAGGAATAAATATTAAAACCATACAAATATTTATGTAATATTTTTATATTGAATACAAATTATATAAATAAATTATGTTATTAAAATGTAACAGTAAAGAATAAAACCATACAAATATTTAGGAAATATTCTTATATTGAATAAAAATAATATAAATGAATGATGATATTTAAAGTTAACAATAAATATTAAAAACATACAAATATATAGGTCATCATTTTGTATCCAATACAATTAATACAAATACATATTTAACAATAAATATTAGAACCATACAAACATTTAGGTCATATTTGTATATCCAATAAAAATAATACAAATAAATTATAAGACTCAAATTTAACAATAAACATTAAAACCATACAAATATTTAGGTAATATTTGGATATCCAATAAAAATAATACAAATAAATTGCTATAGTAACATTTTACAATAAATAATACAACCATACAGTTATTTAGGTTGTATTTTTGTATCCAATCAAATAAAACAATTAAGTTGTATTAAATGTAAATGATAGTAACAAATTATGGTAATACATTTTAAAATAAATATTAAAATCATACAAATATTTAGGTAATAATTATGTATCAAATACAAACAATATAAATAAATTATGATTCTAAAATGTAACCATAAATAATACAACCATACACATATTTAGGTAATATTTTTATATTTTAAAAAAATATTACAATTAAAATATAATACTAAAATTTTACAAGAAATATTAAAACCATACAAATATTTAGGTAATATTTTTATATTCAATAAAAAATAGACAAATAAATTATGATACTAAAATTGATCAATAAATATTAAAACCATACATATATTTAGGTAATATTTTTATATTGAATAAAAATAATATAAATAAAGTATGATACTAAAATGTAACAATAAATATTAAAACCATACAAATATTTAGTTAATATTTTTATTTTGAATAAAAATAATATAAATAAAGTATGATACTAAAATGTAACTATAAATATTAAAGCCATACAAATATTTAGGTAATATCTTTTTATTGAATAAAAATAATAAAAATAAAGTATGATATTAAAATTTAACAATAAGTATTAAAACCATACAAATATTTAGGTTATATTTTATATTGAATAAAAATAATATAAATACATTATGATACTAAAAATTTAACAATAAATATTAAAACCAATATCAAGGTAGTATCATTCTATAAATACATACGTAAAGTGATGCTTCCCTATGCCTCCAAGTTTTTTCTTTACATGTTATTTATTTTTTTTGTAATTATACAATTCTACTGACTTACTATGTTTTGTTCCAGATAATAAAACAAATAATAATGAGGTATAGAACATTATTCAGAATCGGTTCTCAATACCAAACAGTTCTAGACTTACTAGCCACTGGAAGTGAGTCAAAAAACAGTGTTGTTAACTGTCTGGCAACACAAGTGAGTAGTAAGACAAAGACTGAGAGATATGACTGAACAAACAGTGTTGTTAACTATCTGGCAACACAAGTGAGTAGTAAGACAAAGGCTGGGAGATATGACTGAAAAAACAGTGTTGTTAACTATCTGGCAACACAAGTGAGTAGTAAGACTAAGGCTGGGAGATATGACTGAACAAACAGTGTTGTTAACTATCTGGCAACACAAGTGAGTAGTAAGACTAAGGCTGTGAGATATGACTGAACAAACAGTGTTGTTAACTATCTGGCAACACAAGTGAGTAGTAAGACAAAGGCTGGGAGATATGACTGAACAAACAGTGTTATTAACTATCTGGCAACACAAGTGAGTAGTAAGACAAAGGCTGAACAGTGTTGTTAACTATCTGGCAACACAAGTGAGTAGTAAGACTAAGCTGGAAGATATGACTGAACAAACAGTGTTGTTAACTATCTGGCAACACAAGTGAGTAGTGAGACTAAGCTGGGACATATGACTGAACAAACAGTGTTGTTAACTATCTGGCAACACAAGTGAGTAGTAAGACTAAGGCTGGGAGATATGACTGAACAAACAGTGTTGTTAACTATCTGGCAACACAAGTGAGTAGTAAGACTAAGGCTGGGAGATATGACTGAACAAACAGTGTTGGTAACTATCTGGCAACACAAGTGAGTAGTAA
>NC_084733.1:4226809-4231809 GCF_033978785.1 Entelurus aequoreus | reverse complement strand
TTTAAATTATTTATTATAATATATGCTATTGTAATTATACATTACAATTATTGATTATTATTTTCTATTATTTCATATTTAATTCATACAATGATATTTATTTTGTATTTTTTTGTATTTTATTAATAATATTTTATTAATAATATTTTATTAATAATATTTAATATTAATATATAATAAGATGATTTGGTGGGTCAAGTTAAAATAATGTGGAGGGCCACATTAAAATGATGTGATGGGTCACCATACAATTGTGTAGTAGGGCGACATTTAAATTATGTGTTGCACCACTTTAAATGATGTGGCGGACCACATTAAAAAAATTGTGGTGGAGGGCCACTTTAAGGATATGGTGGGTCAAGTTAAAATGATCTGGTGGGCCAAATTAAAGGGATATGGTGGTTCAGGTAAAAATGATGTGGAGGGCCACATTATATTTATTTATCACATTTACATGACATGTTGCACCACGTTAAATAATGTGGAGGGCCACAATAAAATTTATTTGGCGGACCACTTTAAAAAGATGTGGAGGGCCACCTTCATCTTATGTGGCAGGCCACTTAAATTATGTGGTGGGTCAAGTTCAAATGATGTGGAGGGCCACAATAAAATGATGTGATGGGTCACATTAAAATTATGTGTAGGGCCACTTTTAAATTATGTGTTGCACCACTTTAAATAATGTGGATTTGGTGGACAAATTAAAATGATGTGGAGGGCCAGACTAAAATTGATTTGGCGGACCACATTAAAATGATGTGGAGGGCCAAGTTAAATGATATGGTGGGTCAGGTTGAAATGATGTGGAGGGCCACATTAAATCATGTGGAGGGCCACAATAAAATTGATTTGGCGGACCACCTTAAAATGATGTGGAGGGCCACATTCAACTTATGTGGCAGGCCACTTAAATTATGTGGTGGGTCAAGTTCAAATGATGTGGAGGGCCACAATAAAATGATGTGATGGGTCACATTAAAATTATGTGTAGGGCCAATTTTAAATTGTGTGTTGCACCACTTTAAATAATGTGGATTTGGTGGACAAATTAAAATTATGTGGAAGGCCACGATAAAATTGATTTGGCGGACCACATTAAAATGATGTGGAGGGTCACTCTAAATGACATGGTGGGTCAGGCTAAAATGATGTGGAGGGCCACATTACAATTGTGTGATGGGTCACATTAAAATTATGTGTAGGGTCACATTTACATGATGTGTTGCACCACATTAAATAATGTGGAGGGCCACAATAAAATTGAGTTGGCGGATGACTTTAAAATGATGTGGAGGGCCACCTGCAACTTATGTGGCAGGCCACTTAAATTATGTGGTGGGTCAAGTTCAAATGATGTGGAGGGCCACAATAAAAGGATGTGATGGGTCACATTAAAATTATGTGTAAGGCCACATTTAAATTATGTGTTGCACCACATTAAATAATGTGGATTTGGTGGACCACATTAAAATGATGCGGAGGGCCAAGTTAAATGATACGGTGGGTCAGTTAAAATGATGTGGAGGGCCACACTAAGGGTTGTGGAGGGCCACTTTAAAATGATGTGATGGGTCACCATACAATTGTGTTGTAGGGCGACATTTAAATGATGTGCAGTACCACATTAAATAATATGGAGGGCCACATGTTGCACCACTTTAAATGATGTGGCGGACCACTTAAAATGATGTGGAGGGCCGCCCTAAAATTGATTTGGCGGACCACATTAAAATGATGTGGAGGGCCACTTTAAAATTATGTGATGGGTCACTTTAAATTATGTGTAGGGTCACATTTACATGACGTGTTGCACCACATTAAATGATGTGGAGGGCCATTATAAATTATATGGTGGGTCAAGTTAAAATGATGTAGAGGGCAACATTAATTATATGGTGGGTCATGTTAAAATTATGTGGAGGGCCAGATTAAATTATGTGATGGGTCATGTTAAAATTATGTGTAGGACCAATTTTTAAATGACGTGTTGCACCTCATTAAATGATGTGGAGGGCCATCCTAAAATTGATTTGGCGGACCACTTTAAAGGATGTAGAGGGCCACACTAAAATTTATTTGGCGGACCACGTTAAAATGATGTGGAGGGCCACATTAAATTATATGGTGGGTCAAGTTAAAATTATGTGGAGGGCCACATTAAATTATATGGTGGGTCAAGTTAAAATTATGTGGAGGGCCACATTAAATTATATGGTGGGTCAAGTTAAAATTATGTGGAGGGCCATTTTAAAAGGATGTGATGGGTTACATTAAAATGATGTGGAGGGCCACATTTAAATTAAGTGTTCCACCACATTAAATGATGTGGAGGACCACGCTAAAATTTATTTAGCGGACCACTTTAAAATGATGTGGAGGGCCACACTAATGATATGGTGGGTCAAGTTAAAATTATGTGGAGGGCCAATTTAAAAGGATGTGATGGGTTACATTAAAATGATGTGGAGGGCCAATTTTAAATGACGTGTTGCACCACGTTAAATGATGTGGAGGGCCACATTCAACTTATGTGTTAAATTATGTGGTGGGTCAAGTTCAAATTATGTGGAGGGCCACAATAAAATGATGTGATGGGTCACATTAAAATTATGTGCAGGGCCACATTTAAATGATGTGTTGCACCACATCAAATAATGTGGATTTGGTGGACCACTTAAAATGATGTGGAGGGCCACACTTAAATTGATTTGGCGGACCACATTAAAATTATGTGGAGGGCCACATTAAATTATATGGTGGACTACATTAAAATGATGTAGAGGGCCACATTAACAACAAGTTAGGTTGAGCAACATTTGGCCCCCAAAGGGCCTCTGCTCCTTTGCTGATGCTCTGAAAATAATGCTTGTAGCAACATGTGGGAATCATATCCTGCGGCGGCGCTTGAAGGCTATTCGTGCACTTTATTTTGAAGGGGAGCTGGCCGAGTGGACACATGATCCTCCCTGAAAAAAGTGATTTATTTATGAATTCCAGCGCACAAGCTGGCCTCCAGAGATTCTCCAGTCATCCTCCAGAGAGCCTCCAGAAATCCTCCAGATATCCTCCAGAGAGCCTCCAGAGATCCTCCAGTCATCCTCCAGAGATCCTCCAGTCATCCTCCAGAGATTCTCCAGTCATCCTCCAGAGAGCCTCCAAAGATCCCCCAAAGATCCTCCAGTCATCCTCCAGAGATCCTCCAGAGAGCCTCCAGAGAGCCTCCAAAGATCCCCCAAAGATCCTCCAGTCATCCTCCAGAGATCCTCCAGAGAGCCTCCAGAGATCCCCCAGTCATCCTCCAGAGATCCTCCAGAGAGCCCCCAGAGATCCTCCAGAGATCCTCCAGCCTGCCAAGAGTCATTGGCTGATGTTTCCTGGCTGATTCCCAGAATGCACTGGGCCTATCTTGTTTATACAAGAGCTGATATGGGAGAAGAGAGGGTTTATTTTGGGTTATTCCCCCATGAAGGATGACATTTCTCCAACCTTCACATCCGGGCTTCTTCTCCCCCAGAACACGTCTGGAGGAACAACTTAGTCCTCCTGAGTCAGCAACAACTTAGTCCTCCTGAGTCAGCAACAACTTAGTCCTCCTGAGTCAGCAACAACTTAGTCTTCCTGAGTCAGCAACAACTTAGTCCTCCTGAGTCAGCAACAACTTAGTCCTCCTGAGTCAGCAACAACTTAGTCCTCCTGAGTCAGCAACAACTTAGTCCTCCTGAGTCAGCAACAACTTAGTCCTCCTGAGTCAGCAACAACTTAGTCCTCCTGAGTCAGCAACAACTTAGTCCTCCTGAGTCAGCAACAACTTAGTCCTCCTGAGTCAGCAACAACTTAGTCTTCCTGAGTCAGCAACAACTTAGTCCTCCTGAGTCAGCAACAACTTAGTCCTCCTGAGTCAGCAACAACTTAGTCTTCCTGAGTCAGCAACAACTTAGTCCTCTTGAGTCAGCAACAACTTAGTCCTCTTGAGTCAGCAACAACTTAGTCCTCCTGAGTCAGCAACAACTTAGTCCTCCTGAGTCAGCAACAACTTAGTCCTCCTGAGTCAGCAACAACTTAGTCTTCCTGAGTCAGCAACAACTTAGTCCTCTTGAGTCAGCAACAACTTAGTCCTCCTGAGTCAGCAACAACTTAGTCCTCCTGAGTCAGCAACAACTTAGTCTTCCTGAGTCAGCAACAACTTAGTCTTCCTGAGTCAGCAACAACTTAGTCCTCTTGAGTCAGCAACAACTTAGTCCTCCTGAGTCAGCAACAACTTAGTCCTCCTGAGTCAGCAACAACTTAGTCTTCCTGAGTCAGCAACAACTTAGTCCTCTTGAGTCAGCAACAACTTAGTCCTCCTGAGTCAGCAACAACTTAGTCCTCCTGAGTCAGCAACAACTTAGTCCTCCTGAGTCAGCAACAACTTAGTCCTCCTGAGTCAGCAACAACTTAGTCTTCCTGAGTCAGCAACAACTTAGTCCTCCTGAGTCAGCAACAACTTGCCGCCACATAACTCTAATTTGGCCCGCCATATCATTTAAAGTGGCCCTCCATGTCAGTTTAAAATAGCCTTCCATGTCATTTTAACGTGACCAACCACATAATTTTTTATGTGGCCCGCCATATCATTTAAAGTGGCCTTCCACGTCAGTTTAACATGGCCTTCCGTGTCATTTTAATGTGACAAGCCACTTCATTTTATGTGGCCCGCCATATCATTTGAAGTGGCCTTCCACGTCAGTTTAACATTGCCTTCCGTATCATTTTAATGTGACCAGCCACATCATTTTATGTGGCCCACCATATCATTTAACATGACCTTCCATGTCATTTTAACGTGACCAACCACATCATTTTATGTGGCCCGCCGTTTCATTTGAAGTGACCTTCCACATCAGTTTAACATGGCCTTCCGTGTTATTTTAATGTGACCAACTACAGCATTTTATGTGCTATGTTATGCTATGTCTTGCTATGCTATGCTATGTTATACTATTCTATGTTATGCTATG